>NC_090267.1:68909076-69209076 GCF_040414725.1 Anabrus simplex | reverse complement strand
CACCTTCTTCGGTTGGCTATAGGCTATTTTACGGCATGACGATGATTGAACTACGTCGTGTTGCCTATGAATTTGCGGATAGAAACAATCTTTCTAACAATTTTAACAACACTACTAAATAAGCTGGCCGGCAAGGACTGGGCGCAAGGTTTCTTGACCAAAAAAAAAAAAAAAAAAACCAGAACTCAGTCTGCGGAAACACTAAGCAACTAGCGTAAGCAGAATTTTATCATTTAATAAAACAGAAGTTGACGGACTTTATCACAATCTCTTGACTGTCGGTGAAAAACGTAAGTTTCTTCCGTCACGTATGTATAACGTTGACGAAACCAGCATTTCGACCGTCCAGAAGCCTCCTCCAATAATTGCCCGCAAAGGTCAAAAGCAAGTAGGGACAGCGACCAGCTTAGAACGAGAACGAAATGTTACTGTATGTTTCGCTACGAGTCCTACGGGTAATTATATATCACCCATGTTTTCACTGTATATTCTGGTGAGAGGATGTCCACTGCAATAACAAGTGGAGGCCCCTCCAGGAAGCATTTACGTGTGCTTCAAGTCAGGATGGATGAATGAGGACTTTCCTGGCGTGGCTCAAGCATTTCGCTGCACACACGCAATCATCGGTCAAGAATCCAACTCCCCTTTTCGAGTCACACATCACTTTCCTCCTTTTATTTCTGCAAGGAAAACGGAATCGTTGTTGTTACAATTCCTCTCCTATCCCCATCAGACCATTAACATTTTGTGCGAAAACACAGGTGTTTAGGCTTAAGCAGCACTCTGAAATTTTGACAGCCACACCCAAAAAATCAGTAATAGAGGAGTTGGAAAAAAGAGAGAGAAACGAATATACATATTGTCAAGAAGACTCAAGTTACAAATTCACGAAAAGGAAGGCAAGGAAGGTATTTTTCCAAGACAAGAACAGTTCGTCAGATGAAATATGTGATGGTGAACTTTGTCGAGGTGATGATAATGATGATTAAGTGCCTGGGTTGCCACAGAGGAATACCACCAACGATGTTTGTCTCTTCTGTGGTGGAAGAAGTACATGCGTGCATGGTACGCAAAACCAATTTCTATATTTTGATAGAAGACTCGGGAACTTTACTACTTGTGTACTTGTATTCCTAACTATATTTCCTATCATACTGAAGAAATGTAGACATTTTGGATCCAACATAGTACCTTTTACAGGTTTTTGCCTTACCCCTCTCTCCCCTTTGCATTGCTAAGAATAAAATTCCTCAGATACCCTTCTGCTGTTCACGTTAAATTTATAGTGAATATAAATGTCGAATTTTTATTTAATTTTCACGGCCCCCCTGCAGCAGGTTAAGAACCTCTGATCTAAGGTAGCACAGATATGAAATACAGTGTATACGGCTTTGTTATTAATCCGACAATAAGGTTTGAGGGTGACAATTCACTGGCCAAGAAAGTTGAATTTGAAAAGAAGAGAAGCTACGAACCCTGTTTTATAATACTTTGAAGAAAAGTATCACATACCCGCTGCAGTGTTCTCTCCATAAATTTTCATCAACCGGGGAATACTACGAAAAAAATGAATAAGATAAAATTTCAATTTATTCCCCTCAGGGCATTAACAATAATAATATGGCCTCAGCTACCGTGTGCAAACATTTTAATTTGACGCCTTCTGGCTGCTTGCTCCTCAATTTCGACATTCCGTTTTATTCTAGGCCTACTAGATGGCAGAGTAAACCGAATCTCTCTTGGGCGTCTAAGACTGAGTTTTAGTGAATGTTGTCGGGTAAACACCAACACCAATACTGACATCGTACGACATGGAGTGTCGCCCTTCAAAAATCCGACTACCTCTCCTGGGTTCGAACCCGCTATCTCTACCACTGATCCAGAGAGGACATTAACAGTAATATGAGACAGGTAAACAATTTTAGTGTTATTATCACGAATAAGATGTTCTAGTGTTTTACTGCTCGTTCATAATCAAATACCAGGGCTTACCATACGGGTTTGTGACGTCATGAGGAATCGAGTGCTATCGTGCGAATCTACACTAATCCAGACACCGCTCGTGCACGACACTACGTTATAGTTGAGCTAAACATTTAAACTCCGATGTGAATGATGCTGTAATGCTAACAATAATGTAGATTTAGCATTTAAATAAACAGTTTTACAGTGTTTATATTTTAATGTGGAGCACGCAATGATTCAAATATGTATTAATATTACGTAACTACTGCACATGTATCTAGGTTATGTTAGCCAGGCGCTCTGTAGAAACGTCAGGGCCTACTAAAATGGTCCTGCGGAGAACACTACACCCAAGTTGCTGAGAACTGATTGGGCTGCTCTTCGGTGCGCGAGAACCTGTCGCAAAATGTTCAGTTAATTTCTTTCTGCGTTTTAGTATTCCTGTTTCGTTTTTAAAAGATATTTGTTTAGATGTTTTACGTAATACACTGCCATTATCGATGTCCATATACAGGTTGAGTCAGAAATACGGCTGTTTGATCGATTGCTGATGTTTGATTAACTCTTACAGATGGAAGAATGGCACCGTCGGAAAGTCAGTGCTCCTTACTATCGACACACAACAATGCAACAACAAAATCAGTTACACTGTTAACTAAAATGGCGCTGAATATGCAGCAGCAAGTTGCCGTAGCTGCATGGGCAATGATTGTGAGGCTGTAAGACCCGCGAGACGTGATTTTAAGATAACATTGCTGCCGTCGACTGTGGGAAAGTGGGGAGAACGACTGCTGGCGACAGGAAACATTCAGAAGGGAAAACCTCCTGGAAGACCTCGCAGCAGCACTCATGTGGCAACAACAGAAAGGATCGTGGAATAGATCCCGAAAATCAACACGCCAATGCGCTCGTGAACTTGCTATCAGTCAGTCCAGCGTGTCTTGTGTTTTGAGAGATGAGAAGTACAGAACTTTCAAGCCGATTCATGTTCATGAACTGAGTGAAGATACACCTGACAGGTGGTTGCAGCTGTGTGAATTTGTGTTAAAGGAATGTAAAATTGACGAATGTTGGTACAAAAAATTGTATTTTTTAGGCGAAGCTGTGTTTCAGCTGAATGGGAATGTTAATCGGCGTAAATGACATTATTGTGCAAGAGAAAATCCTAGAACTACTGAAGAGAAGCGTATGAAATTCGGATCAGTGACAGTTTGGGTGATGATTGGATGGGAAGGATTGCTAGACATGCGAATTTTTGGGAGAGACAGTTAACGGTGAACGGTATTGTGAAATCCCTAGTGAAGTTGTGTTGCCAGTGCTGCAAAGTGTTCACCACCAAACATTCCATATTCCAACAGAATGGTGCACCCCTCACTGCGCTATTGCGCGAGGGAAATTTTGAATCGCGAATCACCAAACAGATGGGTGGGAAGGAGCGGGCAAGCTGAATGGCCAACTCGCTCTCCCGATCTCACAGCCTGTGATTGTTGGTTGTGGGGGCATTTGAAGGAGAAAACCTCGAGACATCGACATGCTGAAAACAGTAGTTGAGGAAGAAATTCGTGCTATACCGTTATGCATGTATCACAAAACAAAGGGTGATTTTCCAAAGCGCTGTCAACTATGCTGTGATGTTAACAGCGAACAGTTTGAGGCAATTATGTGACTCGGTATTGTTGATGTTTTTTGTTGCATTATTGTGTGTTGATACTGCCAGGCCTTGGCTTTCTAACGGAGTCATGCGGTGGTTGCAAAAATAAATAAATAAAAGTACTCCACTACTCCTCGTCGGGGATAGCAGGGGAATTTCAGAACTGGAAAAAAACGTACAACCTCTTTCTGTCCTATAAACACTACGAAATATTTGAATAACATTACAGTAACATTACTGTCAATCAATCAATATTGATCTGCATTTAGGGCGGTCGCCCAGGTGGCAGATTCCCTATCTGTTCTTTTTCTAGCTTTTTGTTAAATGATTTCAAAGAAATTGGATATTTGTTGAACATCTCCCTTGGTAAGTTATTCCAATCCCTAAGTCTTCTTCCTATAAATTAATATTTGCCCCAATTTGTCCCCTTGAATTCCGACTTTATCTTCATATTGTAATCTTTCCTACTTTTAAAGACGCCACTCAAACTTATTCGTCTACTAATATTCTACGCCATCTCTCCGCTGACAGCTCGGAACATACTCGTACCACTTAGTCGAGCATCTCGTCTTCTTTCTTCCAGTTCTTCCCAGCCCAAACTTTGCAACATTTTTGTAACGCTACTCTTTTGTCGGATCACTTTGGTGTTGTCACCGTACGGTGCCCTTTGTTCTAGTGCAGCTATACCCCTTGTGGATTCTTTCTCTCTTGAGTTTCATAATAGTATGCCCTGTCGTTTTCACGTGATACTCGAACAGAAAACGTACATTGAACCAGTGTTCTCTAAGGTCTTTATATAACATGGAAATATTGTTCAGTCAAACAGAATGATCATTTTCATGTGTTAAGAAGGAAGCCATACTTTCCAGTTAAATGTAACCTAAAAGCTTTTCAGTCTGTGGAACACTCAAGTTAAATATCTATATAAAATAAGAGTTTTCACTGTACATTGCTCAGAATTTAAAAGAATGGTATTTATATAACGGTCATGTCCATAATAACAAGGAAATGCACTTTTTAATTTTCTGTCTGTCTGTCTGTTTGTTTGTTTGTTTGTTTGTTTGTTTGTTTGTTTGTTTGTTTGTTTGTTTGTTTGTTTGTTTGTTTGTTTGTTTGTTTGTTTGTTTGTTTGTTTGTTCGTTTGTTTGTTTGTTTGTTTGTTTGTACGCGCACCACGAGAAAATGTCTGAAGAGAATTTAGTGAAAATCAGTATGTAAAGTCGGGAAATGAGACACTACAGTTTAGGCTATAAATTGTATTCGCCCTCAGTGAAATTGTAGTTTAGGGGAAGGCCTAAAATTTAATTCTCAAATATTCGTTATTAATATTTCTATTGATAAATACTACATACCGGTAACTAAATTTATGAAAAATTAAATTTTCGATCATTTATTTCGTATACTTTTACCATACCGGCTATTATAACAGAGATATTCATGAATTTCGAGTTTTGTTGCTAAGTCCATACCAATACCGAGTCACGAGAAAATGGGTGAACATAATTTAATGGAAATCGGCGTGTAAAATCGAGGAATAATGCACTACGGTCTAGGCTACAAATAACTGTATTCACGCTGTATGAAATGGTAGTTTAGGGGAAGGTGCCTAACAATTTAATTTCTAAATACCTATGTTATTATGCAATTTTATAAAGTCTTATTCACGATGTGTGGAACACCATCTAGAATTCTGTATACAGTGTAGAATTCCATAGCGAAGCACGAGTACATCAGGTAGTATTACACTATAACATACCTGTAAAAAACCACGTTATTAAACAAGGAATTCTTTGTTTAATAGTGTGTGTTTTTATTCCTTGTTTAATATTATTTTACAAGTATGTTATAATGTAATATTTATATTTAACTTGTGTATTCGACAGACTGAAAAAAATTAAGTTACATTGTACAGACAACAGGTAAATGTTATTTATGCTGATTATTTGTTTAACGCTCTTTCATTTTTGATATACACTTTTTTTTTTTTTTTTTTTTTTTTACCGAGTCAGCATCTACTGATGAATGTTCACTATTGCGCCACACTTCCTATCGAGTGTCCTTATTTCTTATCTCTCAGCGTCACCTTCCTGTAGTCACGCAGTCGACATTCCTTCTCTCTTATCAGCGGCACTGTAGTCATGCTGTCTGCACCACCAGACCTCTTATCTGTGCTATGCAAGGAAGTCACACCTGCACTAGCCATGGGAAGTACCGTATATTGCGCTTCTGTTCATTCTACACAGCAGTGTCCAACTCATGATCCATAGTTCCCGGGCTCGATCCTAGTCGAAGCAGTCGATTTTTCAACGGCACTCGATGTCATTGTTGTAGGCACATTAAAGATCTCTGGTGGCGTACGGCCGTCCTTACATCAAGAAAGCAATCAAAACCCACTACAAGCACTTCAAGCACATCAAATCCGATAAACCACCACCTCCGCTCACAAACTGTAAACTGCCCCCTCCCCCTGGACTAAACCTGCCCTCCAGCCCGCTCCAGAACCTAAATCTAGACACCTCCACCCTCCTGCAATTAATACTAGAATTAATTGCTCTTCAAGCAACCCCTGTAACTCCAACCATGCCTGCCAAGCAATTAATTATAAACTAACCCCACCATGTACCATTCCAAGCTACCTCCTGGCCAACCCCTAAACCAAGTAAATCAACACCACCATGAATCCTTCTTGCCGGATTCCTCCCTTACTCACACCCCCTTTCCGCTAGCATACTTCTATATATTCTGACAGTTAAGCAACATTGGGGGTGGTCATCCACTGGATGGGTGACCATCATCCCCACTCTACATCCACTGGCCGTGTGCCACTATGAATCACTATCCACTCCCTCCTACGGGAAATGATGAAACCCCTGGACACTGTATAGTGATCCAGGACTTTTCTTTCTCACCCATATGGGTGCAGGCCATATCCTGGCCAGGTCAGATTCTCATTCTAGGAAACCACCATCCCCTATGTTACTATCCCCAAAATGTCGAAAGCAGCACTCAAGGTCGACAAGGCCGAAGGGCTAAATTGCTCAAATGGATCTGGGCCCCGCCCACACATCCGTTGAGACGCGTGGTCTACTACTACAAAATTAAATCAACTCAGCCATAGTGGCCGTAGTAACTGTCTTGTAGAATTCCACTTTCGTTGCTAGATAGCAACACTATTGAAATGTTTACGTTTGTAGGCAGGCCGCTAGATGGTACTACCTCGGTAACTGAGCCGAACAATTTGGTTTACGTCGCACCGACACAGATAGGTCTTACAGCGATGGTGTGATGGGAAAGGCAAAGGAGTGGGAAGGAAGTGGCCGTGGCCTTAATTAAGGTATACCCTCCAGCATTTTCCTGGTGTGAAAATGGGAAACCATTTTCAAGGCTGCCGACAGTGGGGTTCGAACCCACTGTTTCGCGGATGCAAGCTCGCAGCTGCGCGCCATTAACCGCACGACCATCTCACCCGATAGTAGCTGAGTCAATAAGCGCGTTTTTAGTCATTGGGATATCCATCGGATGTTAATAGCGTCTGATGTCACTTTTGTGATGAGTTTGCGACGACTGCTGAATAAAAGAACACTTCGCTGGTTTCCCCCTGAGATGTGTAGCCTACAACATGACACCGGTGACCACGGTCGGTCCGTGGTCCGACACGTCTGCACTCCGACCGGCCAACCGAGCAGGGAGGGTGGGGCGTGACTACCGTGGCACTACGCCTCTGTATTTGAGAGACGGAGAGAGGTTGGTCAAGACCGCCGGCTGTCCTAAGAATGGTTTTCCATGACTTTCCATCCTCTTGTACTATGGCAAATGCCGGGACAGTTCCTAGTATAGGCCACGGCCGCCTTCTCCGATACAAATCTGCTGGCCTGAGAGTCGGCTTCACCGTCTAGGAGGCCCGCCGTCCCCTTCAGGGACGGAATGAAAACGTTTTAGTAGTAGTAATCAGACGGTCATCTGCATCCATTGATCGCATGAAACGTTGTTTCAAGTCATATTCATCATAGTTTGAAAATATAGCAGTTACATACTTTGAGTTCTTATTGTGCACCTCTCGCTGCTTCGATGAATGAAACAAAATTACGCCATCTATATCATTTTAAGCAATAGTTTTCGACTCCAATGAAAAGTGTAATATCTCCTCCATAAATACGCACTCCATTGCTAATAAGAAAAGTGCTGTATATTGCCTGTTATTACAAAATACTGGTATTGTTTAACATCTCACTCGATCTTAAATGTAATTCGTAACCTCGTATCTGTCAGCTGATCGAAATAATCTTGCATGAAACTCTATTAATTCCATGACAAACCAGTGGATTCCATCAATCAGTCACCACTGATCTGCATTTAGGACTGTCGCCCAGATGGCGTTTGTTTATGCTTTTCGTAAATGATTTCAGAGAAGTTGGAAATTTGTCGAACATGTCTCTTGGTAAATTATTCCAGTCCCTAATGCCTCTTCCTGTAAACAAATATTTGTCCTATTGAATTCCAACTTCACCTTAATGTTATGATCGTTCCTACCTTTAAAAGCTCCACTCAAACTTATTCGTCTACTAGTGCTATTCCACGCCATGAATGGTCAGCGTTGAGGCCTTCGGTTCAGAGGGTCCCGGGTTCGATTCCCGGCCGGTCGGGGATTTTAATCGCTTTTGATTAATTCTTCTGGCTCGGGGACTGGGGTTATGTGTCCGTCCCAACACTCTTCTCATCATATTCAGACAACATAACACACTACCAACCACTACAGAAACACACAATAGTGATTACATCCCTCCATATAGCGTTGGCGTCAGGAAGGGCATCCGTCCGTAAAACAGGGCCATATCCACATGTGCAGCGCAGTTCGCGCCCACGACCCCACATACGTGGGAAAAAGCTGTAGGAAAAGAAGAAGAAGAAGAAGTGGTGTCATTCCACGCCATCTCTCCGCTTACAGTTCATATCATACCGTTTAGTGGAGTAGCTCGTTTCCTTTAGCCTTCCCAGTCCAAAGTCTGCAACATTCACACTACTACCCATTGGTGCATTTAGGAACAAGTCTATGTACATTTTTTGCCGGGCTTAGTGGCTCAGACGGTTGAGGCATCTGACGCTAACTTGGCAGGTTCGATCCTGGCAGTCCGGTGGTATTTGAAGGTGCTCAAATACGTCAGCCTCGTGTCGGTAGATTTACTGGTACGTAAAACAACTCCTTCGGGACTAAATTCCGGCACCTCGGCCTCTCCGAAAACAAGTCAAAGTAGTTAGTGGGACGTAAAGCCAATAACATTATTGAGAGTGCGATGTAATCAATGTGCTCACCGATGACTTTAAAACGCAACACATACGTTTGTATGTTTAGTCTTCACCCTGGAGACTGGTTAGGTCTTCAGATAGCACAATGGCGTCAGGTGATCGTTGTTTTAAGAGGTAGTGCAACTAGGCAGCCATCCTCTATATAACAATAATCAGAAAGAAGCATGAATGGGGTCCGAGACTTTGAAAAATGAAGATATCGGCCAAAGAAAGACAAGGGCAACAAAAGGCGTGAAAATGGAAGACTCCCTAGGATTCGCAAACGAATGTTGACCGTGAGAGGTTGGATAGGATAGATGAAAGTGAGGAGCCTGGCACATGTTAGTGGAAGCAATGTCAGGACTCAGCTAAGAGCCCCGTGGTCGCCAACCCATGCTTCCCCCAAGCTGAGAGCCCTTGGGGCCCCTTTTAGTCTCCTCTTACGACAGGCAGGGATACCGTTGGTGTACAGTGGTGTCATAATGAGGTGTTCCTCGCTGGGTCAGAAAGTGCTATTTCAGGCACGACTGAACCAATGAGTAGCGTCTTTCATAACATTCAGACTCACAGCAATGTCATACCTTAGCAGCTTCTATACTGTCACAGCCATGCATAAGCCTGTTCGTTGCATTGAAGTTAGAAATGCAACAATCCATATAATCAAAATAAACAGGCGAACTTAATTGAATTACAACTTAATTTCTAATATTTAAATGATTGACATCATCTCCCGCTGTGGATCCTAAAATCGTGGGTTTAAACTAAGCTCAGCTATCAGGGTCGTTAAAGAACGGAAGGTGGTCGATTCATTACCGCATTCATGACCGATTCTGTAATTTACACGTACAATTTGTTTAACCTTACACTACCGTTTGTAGAATTATTTTATTTTTCCGCATCTTTTCCTACACCCTGTTAGGATCGCAGGTGCAGTCTGTGTCACAGATGTTTTACTTCCGGATGCCCCTCTTGACGTAGAATGACTTTAATATACTGATAAGGTTGAGTGTTGTTTTTAAAAATAGAAAAGATCGCAATACGAAGATAAAGTTGGAATTCAAGAGGAAAAATTGGGGCATACATTCGTTTATAGGAAGATGAGTTAGGGATTGGAGTAGTTTGCCGAGGGAGATACAGTATTAGATAAATTTCAAACTTATTTGACATTATAAATACAAGAAAAGATTTGGTAAACAACTAATAGGAATTCTGCCACCTGGGCGACCGCCCTGAATGCAAATTAGTGGTGATTGATTGATTGATTGATTGATTGATTGATTGATTGATTGATTGATTGATTGATTGATTGATTGATTGATTGATTGATTGATTGATTGATTGATTGTATTCCCTGGGGCGTGTTTCTCTTGTACCGAGCTCGATAGCTGCAGTCGCTTAAGTGCGGCCAGTATCCAGTAATCGGGAGATAGTGGGTTCGAGCCCCACTGTCGGCAGCCCTGAAGATGGTTTTCCGTGGTTTCCCATTTTCACACCAGGCAAATGCCGGGGCTGTACCTTAATTAAGGCCACGGCCGCTTCCTTCCCATTCCTAGGCCTTTCCTATCACGTCGTCGCCATAAGACATATCTGTGTCGGTGCGACGTAAAGCAAATAGCAAAAAAAAAAAAAAGATAGTTTCTCTTGTAGTCGACAAAGTGTTGTGCGTTGGATGTACTAATACGAAAATAAATACCCTGTCCCCGAGCCGGGGAAATTAACCAGATGTGGATAAAATCCCCTACCCCGGGCAGGAATTAAACCCAGGATCCTCTGAACCCAAGGCCTTAATGCTGATCATTCAACCACCGAGCTGGAACTGTCGTTTGTAGAATGTTGCACAAGCACAATAGTATTGTTTGCACCCTTATTTAATCCATAACAATTCATACAATGTGTTGCTAATTGGTTTTAGAGATAACTGTAGGGTGCCTGGGCAAGAATATGTCACATTAGTGTAGATGTAAGATCCAGTAGTAGGTAGAATTGAAGAGATTAGCACAGGATAGATTGTATGGCGAGCTGGATCAAACCAGTCTATGGACTGAAGAAACAACAATATAAGATAACTAGCAAGCATAGTGTTATAGTGAGTGACTTTGAAAATTGAACGTTTGGTGCCCTACCTTCATCCAAATCGGAACCTTTCGGACTTGTCCTACCAAACTGAGACGTCTGGCAGCCCCCTGTTTAACCCACAAACTAAACTAGTGGCTCCGGTGTGTCTACCTAGGAATTCGTCCTTGAACGGTCACTGCACAGCCTGTCGCTGTTGTCTGCCCTGAATACTTACTGTGCGTGTTTGAACTTGTACTCGACATTTTTATTTATCCTTCGAACATGCTGTTTCTTTGATGTTCGCACTGACCATTAACGCTTTTAACAATCACCAAGCAGTTCTTTAACATACCAGGAACCAGCGATTACGAGTTTTAAACGCCCTTTCATGCCAGCTACCACAGCTGGAGTCGAAACTCATTTAACAAATATAAAAGCTGTTATTTTAGCGATCCTTAAAGATAGGTATATGGTCCTTCGGACTTTTTTGTGGAACGTTTTATATTCTGCAATTCTTATACACCCAGTATGTATACATTTACCGTCTTACTAAAAAACGGTGTATAACTTTTATACAAGGTTTATACACCGTTTATGTGAAATTCGTTACTAATAAACCGTGTAACTTATAAGCCTCCTGTGTATACATCTGTTATAGTTATTCATTGAATTGCTTATACAGACCAGGACCCTTGTATAAGCGTTGTATAGCAGCGAATAGCGGAAAAAGAAACGAGTGAGCAGTTTATTTTCGTGGTATTTATTGTCTACAGTAATATAATCGTGGTGAAATATTCGACTTATCCATTTATTATTGAACACACATCGAAAGAATGGACGATAACGTTGATGATCTTCGCGATATTTTAAACATAGATAGACATAGATTTTAAACATAAACATACACCATTCAGAGGTTATGGAGGCTAGACATCTTCGTAAAATAAAACACTTTAAAGAGACGGAATGACAATGAATAACTATAAAACAAATGATGGTTGTGCGTATTTTTGGGTCATAATGTGTTACTGCTTAATAGACTTTTGATATTGCGAGTTTATTATACACTATCTGCCCCTGCAAAGATCTTTCTTAAATTTGAGTATATATAAAAGGGGACATATTCCTCGAGATAAAAAATGGCATAACTTGATAACCATACGAAATATGATTTCCATACTTTGTAGTTGAATACGCAGGAATATGATGCTTAAATGACAAATAGAAACGTTTTTGATCAAACCTTTCTTTTAAGCTACAAAACAGTTTTGCCCTTCTCCTGAAAAGTAAGGATTTTGGAATGTGTACCCTTTTCAACTCGCCGATTCAATTAAAATTGCTTACATTTTCTGTACTACACCAGTTAGGATCTTTTGACCTTTTCTTAAGCTTTTCCATTTCTTTTTTGGCGTTCATTACACAAGCAGGCCGAAGAAGTGTTGATATCAATATAGGCCTGAGTCAATTTCCAGCTCACTCACGGAATGACAATGAATAACTAAAAAAGAAATTATGGTTGGGAGTATGTTTGTGTAATAATGTGTTACTGCTTAATAGATTTTTGAAATTGCTAGTTTATTATACATTATCTGCCTCTACAAGGATCTTAGATCTTTCTCAAATTTGAGTATAAAAAGGGACTTATTCCTTGACATAAAAAATGGTATAACTTGAAAAGCGTACGTAATATGATTTCCATACTTTGTAGCTGAATACGCAGAAATATGATGTATAAATGCCTAATAGAAACTTTTTTATCAAACCTTTCTTTAAGTTACAAAACAGTTTTGCCTTTCTCCTGAAAAGTAAGGATTTTGGAATGTGTACCCTTTTCAACTCGCCGATTCAATTAAAATTGCTTACATTTTCTGTACTACACCAGATAGGATCTTTTGAGCTTTTCTTAAGCTTTTCCATTTCCTTTTTTTGGCGTTCATTACACAAGCAACTACCGGGCGAGTTGGCCGTGCGCGTAGAGGCGCGCGGCTGTGAGCTGCATCCGGGAGATAGTAGGTTCGAATCCCACTATCGGCAGCCCTGAAGATGGTTTTCCGTGGTTTCCCATTTTCACACCAGGCAAATGCTGGGGCTGTACCTTAATTAAGGCCACGGCCGCTTCCTTCCAACTCCTAGCCCTATCCTATCCCATCGTCGCCATAAGACCTATCTGTGTCGGTGCGACGTTAAGCCCCTAGCAAAAATACACAAGCAAGCTGAAGAAGTGTTGATATCAATATAGGCCTAAGTTAATTTCCAGCTGACTCACGGAATGACAATGAATAACTATAAAAGAAATGATAGTTGGGCGTATGTTTGTGTAATAATGTGTTACTGCTTAATAGACTTTTGAAACTGCTAGTTTATTATACATTATCTGTCTCTACAAGGATCTTAGATCTTTCTCAAATTTGAGTATAAAAAGGGACATATTCCTTGACATAAAAAATGGTACTATAACTTGAAAAGCGCACGTAATATGATTTCCATACTTTGTAGTTGAATACGCAAAAATATGATGTATAAATGCCTAATAGAAACTTTTTTGATCAAACCTTTCATTTAGCTACAAAACAGGTTTTGCTTTCTCTTGAAAAGTAAGGATTTTGGAATGTGTAACCTTTTCAACTCGCCGTTTCAATTACAATTGCTTACGTTTTCCGTACTGTCCCAGTTAGGAGCTATTGATCTTTTCTTAAGCTTTTCCATTTTTTAATTTATTTATTTATTTATATTTTTGCATTTATTACACAAGCAAGCTGAAGAAATGTTGATATTAGTATAAGCCAATTTCCAGCTATCTCAGTGTTGCCACTGCCTTTTCGATATGCCTTGCTACTGTGCGACTTTCCGGAAAGTTTTGCTCGTAGATAACCAGCAGAAGCGATCATAAAGGCGGTGAACGTGCGAAATACGTCAGTGAACTGCAGGAAGAGATTCCTGCGCCTTGGAACGAGTGTATACGTGCTGTAAGAAAAATGTAAAACGCTTATATAGGGTGTATTCACCGTATAACTATACAAGAGTTAACTGTAAAAGGGCTTTTTATTAGTAAGACGGTTACAGTATACTGTACATGCGGCAGTGGAGGTTGCTGGCTAAACATGGTGTATCTAGTCGTTTTAATAAAAGACAGATTACTTTGTTTAACTCCACGACAGTTAGGCCTACTTAATTACTGTGGCATGTGAAAAAAAATAACATGAAACATGTATAATAATTGTCGACATAACTGAACACTGAACTCGCGAAACGGACCGCTAACAAAAGAGTGCAACGCAAAATGTGCCCTTTTTCAACCATGCATCAAATTTAAGAAATTTATTCTCAAAACCCGGTATCTGATCGAATAGAAATTTTAACGCAATATCCATTGGGGTATTTTATATATTGTCTTAAATTTCAGATGTTTATGTTTCCAAGAAAAACAGCTGTTATCGATTTTGCAAGGTAACTTTTTCTCCGCTCGGGGTGGTTGGAAAATTGCGTTCTTGGTCGCATTGTAATCTTTATACAGTATCTGTGAAATACGTAAATTAATACTGCGACAGAAGAAAATGGTGATTTTGGCTAGACTTCTACAGTACTGATGCCATGACCTCAGAAGACTGGAAGAAGCCCAACTACGAGTTGCGCCACCTCGTGATCCGGCTAGCAGTACACGAATTCCACGATAGGATATGCAGACCGAATGAATTCCACAACCCAGGGCCAGATTGTGTGCAAGCTCTGTGGTGTGACATGCGATAGATGCCATGTGTTAAGATGTGAAAATAGAGGACGCTATCTGAGCAAGTTTTATATAGTGGAATAACCGCATATATATAGCTATTACTGTATCATTAATAGTGGTCATTAGCTGCAACAAATATTATTATTATTATTATTATTATTATTATTATTATTATTATTATTATTAGACAAGAGACCTATGCCAAGAAACCTTACATTCCGCAACGTCCGAGCTCTGAAAAATATGTATAAAATATGCCATAGGAAAAATGGGAAAAAGATCACCTTCCGGAACAGATTCAAGTCCAGTCAATTGTGGTCACTCTTGCAAATTTTGATTATGATTAGCATGAATTAGAAATTGATGACGATATTTCAGGAGAACTTTAAGCTGACTCAAACCAAAGTATATATCGTAAATAGATACACAAACTAAAAATCTTAAAATATTCTAAAAATAATATAAAAAAGCAAAAACAACGTAAACAACAAAAATAAAGCACTTTTAAAGCTGTTATTGAAGGTGTAAAGCTGTCATGAGAATCCATGACCTCTTAGTACCATTTGTTTGAATTAATGAAGCTAACCACAGGTACCTAATTATTAAATGCCGGAGAAAGCAAATGCAGCGGCGAAGAAAATGTTACATGCAACTTATAATCAGTAGATCCAACTCCGAGCGAGGCGCAACATGGCACATGTTACGCGCTTTCCTGATCTATACCATTCTTTCTTTCTTACCTTCCAGGGTTGGTTTTTCCCTCGGACTCAGCGAGGGATCCCACCTCTACCGCCTCAAGGGCAGTGTCCTGGAGCGTGAGACATTGGGTCGGGGATAAAACTGGGGAGGAGGACCAGTACCTCGCCCAGGCAGTCTCATCTGCTATGCTGAACAGCGGCCTTGCGGGGGGATGGGAAGATTGGAAGGGATAGACAAGGAAGAGGGAAGGAAGCGGCCGTGGCCTTAAGTTAGATACCATCCCGGCATTTGCCTGGAGGAGAAGTGGGAAACCACTTCCAGGATGGCTGAGTGGACCCCGTTCCAGCCCTCGTACCACTTTTCAAATTTCGTGGCAGAGCCGGGAATCGAACCCGGATCTCCGGGGGCGGCAGCGCAGAGGCGGACACGTATACCATTCTACCCAATACAAATACAAACATATATAAAAAATGAACTAATATACGTATTTCACAGTCATACAGCATAACCATTGGATATATGAAGATTACGCCGCGACCAAGAACGCAATTTTCCAACCACCCCGAGCCGAGAAAAAGTTACCTTACAACATTGATAAGAGTTTTTTATTGGAAACATTAAAATCAGAAATGTATAAGCAATATATAAAATATTCCAATGTATACTGTGTTAAAATTTGGATTCGATAAAATGAGGGGCTTTTGAGAAACAATTTCATAAATCGACACATGGTTGAAACGCGTTTAAAAACGAGCACTTTTTTACATTCCACCTTCGATAAAAAATATTAAAATTAAATATTCCAAACCCACATAACTTAACGTCAAATTAAAGAGCAAGAGGGTGGTGTTACTGGATTTTATGTAGGCCTACTGGTTATTTCATAAACAACCTCCGAACTCGAGTGCACGTAATATTTTGGTTCACAGTAGGATGAAATCTAATGTAGAAACCGGCACAAACACCCAGTCCCCGAACCAGAGGAAATAAGCAATGGGCCGGGCTGAGTGACTCAGACGGTTGAGACGCTGGCCTTCTGACCCCAACTTGGTAGATTCGATCCTGGCTCAGTCCGGTGGTGTTTGAGGTGCTCAAATACGTCAGCTTCGTGTCGGTAGATTTACTGGCACGAAAAATAACCCCTGCGAGACAAAATTTCGGCTCTTCGGCATCTTCGAAAACCGTCAAGAGAGTAGTTAGTGGACAATAACATTAAATGTAAATAACTAATGAAGGTTAAAATTCACTACTCGGCCAGGAAGCGAACCCGGGACCACTTGTACCCAAGACAGCATCCACAGAGCCGGATTCTATCAAAGAAATGCGACACGGGACTCTACACTAGGAATTATATTTAGACTAGTAGACCTACGGAACAATAACCGTGTAGAGAGGTGTATTTCAACATTCATTTTTCGAAAGCTAACATTAATGGTATAGAACACTGCAACACTACTGTTTTTAGCCATTATTTCGGAGAAAGGGAAGGGCAGAGTAGAAATGAAATGGCTTATGGCTTTTAGTGCCGGGAGTGTCCGAGGGCATATTCGGCTCGTCAGATACAGGTCTTTTGATTTGATGCCTGTAGGCGATCTGCGCGTCGCGATGAGGATGAAATGATGATGAAGACGACATATACACCCAGCCCCCGTGCCAGCGAAATTAACCAGTGATGGTTAAACTTCCCGACCCTGCCGGGAATCGAACCCGGGACCCCTGTGACCAAAGGCCAGCACACTAACCATTTAGCCATGGAGCCGGACGGCAGAGTAGAGTTTCAGTTTGATACTATTACCCATGTCGCAAGATCTTTTACTGTGTTTTACATTTTTAACCCAAGGAGTACTGGTTGAGATATGTACACGCACGTTCTGAGTCAACATGTTTGGTGAGTCAGGGCCCCTCCTACACCACACACCTATAAGGCTGGTGGAGAGAAAGTGACGAATTGCCTTCCTGCTGTACTTGCTCAGGGTTCTTCCCTTCTACACACACAAATTTAGCATTTGGAAGGCAATACTGGAATAGAATACAGTGAAACCCCTCTAAGTGGACACAAACAGTTCGTTAAAAAGTGTTCATTGTACTGGGGTGTCCAGTCTACAGGGTTGGTGCAAAGTATTTTCGAAAGTACACTAACAGTGCAGGAAAGGAAACAAATCTGAGCGTGTGCTGTATAATACATATACATAATACAAACAATGGTTCTTTGAATTTATATACAGTGCATTGGATTTCAATCCTACTAAAACTGTAAATATACATATACACTACATTATTGTCCTTTATTTCATTTTGCATATTGTACTGTACAGCACCGTTACGCCACACGTGTGGGAAAGGGGGTAGAAGAAGAAAATAATTGCATTCTACAGTACTCGCCCTTTACTGTTTAGTGAACTAATCAGGCACAAGAATTTGTTTTATTTTTCGATTTCTGAACATACCCATTCTGATTCAATTTTCCGAGTAATCCAAATAGAGTTTAAATCATTTCTGGTTGGTTATACACAAACACATTATGTTCCGACTCATTAATACACTGCACAGTTTTTTCATGAGCAGGTGGCTCCTTGAGGGCAACAACTGTTTCTTCTTCTTCTTTGGGAGATCATCTTTCTTCCGAAAAAACACTTTTTTGTAACACTCCAATTGTTCCAGGAAAATAATAGGAAAAGTCCTCTCAGTTTTAATTAGTTCCTTTTGGGGATCATTGTAAGTACCTAGATCTTCATTCGGGTAATCACATAAATATGATTGTACAGGGTACAGGTCTCTGCACAGGGTTATGAGTGTGTTTAGGGGTTGTAGTAAGGATGTAAAGGAGAGGGCATATAAGTCTCTGGTAAGACCCCAACTAGAGTGTGATTCCAGTGAATGGGACCCTCACCAGGATTACTTAATTCAAGAACTGGAAGAAATCCATAGAAAAGCAGCTCGATTTGTTCTGGGTGATTTCCGACAAAAGAGTAGCGTTACAAAAATGGTTGCAAAGTTTTGGCTGGGAAGACTTAGGAGAAAGGAGACGAGGTGCTCGACTAAGTGGTATGTTCCGATCTGTCAGTGGAGAGAGAGATGGCATGGAATGACATCAGAAGTCGAATAAGTTTGAGTGATATCTGTAAAAGTAGTAAGGATCACAATATCAAGACATAGCTGGAATTCAAGAGGACAAATTGGAGCAAATATTCATTTATAGGAAGGGGAGTTAGGGATTGGAATAACTTACCAAGGGAGATGTCCAATAAATTTCCAATTTCTTTTCAACCATTTAAGAAAAGGCTAGGAAAACAAATGATGGGAATCTGCCACCTGGGCGACTGCCCTAAATGCAGATCTGTAGTGTTTGATTGATTATGGTGACCATCCAATACATTATCGAAATCACTATAAACACCAACGTCTGACAGTTCACTGCGAAGGACATCAGGGAGGCATCTCAGTTCCTCAATCAACGACATGTTATCTGCGGTATGTGAGATGGTTCTTCCTCCTTAGTTCAATGAGGCACAAATTCTGCATGATGGAAACATTTCACAATTGTTTCCTTAGACGCGTCCATCCAAATATCCAGCGAATTGCGTCGACGACCGTCGTACTCCATGTAAATTCAGTTGCATTGTTACTCGTACCTGTTGCATTGATGAAGGCCCGCATTAACTGTTTCCTGTACAGTAATTTTACTCCTTGGATTATCCCTTTTTCTAGTGGCTGTACTTCACTAGTTAAGTTGGGAGGCATAAATTGTACTGTAATATTTGATAGATTTAGATCCATATGGCTTGTACTGTAGCATTACCGACAAACAGCAGTATTTTACGCTTAGCCTTCTTCATTTTCAGATTGCTTTCTCTTAACCAGTCGCCGAGAATATTACCTGTCGTCCAATCTTTTCTATTGTGTCGCCAAAATGCACTAAGACTTAAAACATTTAAGCTCTTTTAGTCTTCAGTCTTTTTCAATCGTGAAATTACCAGCGTTTCGCCCCAGTTTAGCAGTGGGCTCATCAGTTGGAATGGTAAACCTTTCCAAGACGCTGGCGCTAGTACGCCCTTGAGACACCACTGCAAGCCTCCTATGTATAGGACAATGCAGTGACGGTGCACTAGGGGAAGCATGTGCCTCCACTTGTGTAAATGCCTGTCTTTGGCCTATATAAAAAAATAAGGTTCCTAGAAGGACAAGAGGGACTTAGATATCGAAACATACATACATACATACATACCTACATACATACATACATACATACATACATACATACATACATACATACATACATACATACATTATCATTATAGACTGGTATGCCTTTCAGCGTTCAGTCTGCAAGCCTCTGAGAATTTACTAAACGTCGCCACAATCCTCGATTTGCAACTAGTGTTGTGGCCTCATTTAGTTCTATACCTCTTATCTTTAAATCGTTAGAAACCGAGTCTAACCATCGTCGTCTTGGTCTCCCTCTACTTCTCTTACCCTCTATAACAGAGTCCAATATTCTCCTAGGTAACCTATCCTCCTCCATTCGCCTCACATGACCCCACCACCGAAGCCGGTTTATGCGTACAGCTTCATCCATCGAGTTCATTCCTAGATATCAAAACACTGCTAAAAAAAAACTGAATCTTTCGCATGCTACTGTCCAGTATGTTGTGAACAAATACAAACAAACAACATCTATTGCGAATGTCTTTAGGCTTTTTCAGTCGTGAAATGCAGTAAGACTGTCTGTCTTAACATTATTGTTTTTAAATGCTCTTTGACAGGCAGCATTTCCAATGACAATGTTAAAATTGCTTGCACTATACTTGACTATACCATTACGAAACAGCAACACAGAATAGTTGAGCGGTGGCCAATGTACAGAGGATTTTTTTACAATTAAACATATAGGGAATTAAACGGTGCATTCAATATGTCCAATCACGAGGCCTGTTCAGGTTTTAGGAGTGTCCAAAGTGAAGGGTTTCACTGTACTCCTTTCCCCTAGATTCGGATGATCAGAAGCTGACAAGAGAGTATTACAGGATGACCCAAAATTCCGTTAACATTTGACGAGGTAATACTTCACGGAATGTTGGAGATAGAGAGGTAATATCACAATCAGTCACTACTGATTTGCATTTAGGGCAGTCGCCCAGGTGGCAGATTCCCTGTCTGTTGTTTTCCTAGCCTTTTCTTAAATGACTGCTAAGAAGTTAGAAATTTATTGAACATCTCCCTTGGTAAGTTATTCCAATCCCTATCTCCCCTTCCTGTAAACGAATATTTGCCCCGATTTGTCCTTTATCTTCATATTGTGATCTTTCCTACTTTTAAAGACACCATTCAAACTTATTCGTCTACTGATGTCATTCCACGCCATCTCTCCACTGACAGATCGGTACATACCACTTAGTCGAGCAGCTCGTCTCCTTTCTCCCAAGTCTTCCCAGCCCAAACTTTGAAACATTTATGTAACGCTATTTTTTTTTTTTTTGTCGGAAATCACCCAGAACAAATCGAGCTGCTTTTATTTGGATTTTTTTCCTGTTCTTGAATTGAGTAATCCTGGTGAGGATCCCATACACTGGAACCATACTCTAGTTGCGGTCTTACCAGAGACTTAAATGCCCTCTCCTTTACATCCTTACTACAACCCCTAAATACCCTCATAACCATGTGCAGAGATCTGTACCCTTTATTAAGATCATATTTATGTGATAACCCCAATGAAGATTATTTCCTTATATTAACACCTAGGTACTTACAATGATCCCCAAAAGGAACTTTCATCTCCATCAACGCAGTAATTAAAACTGGGAGGACTTTTCCTATTTGTGAAACTCAGAACTGGACTTTTAACCCCGTTTATCATCATACCATTACCTACTGTCCATCTCACAACATTATCGAGGTCATTTTGCAGTTGCTCACAATCTTGTAACTTATTTATTACTCTGTACAGAATAGCATCATCTACAAAAGGCCTTATCTCTGATTCCCCTTCTTTACACACATATATTTGACACGCATGATTGGCATGACAGGTGAAGCCAAACTCCACCGACAAACTTTCGGAGGTTGTTCAGGGATACATTCTAAGTATATAGGTACAGTAAGTAAAAATAAGTATTCATACATACATGGTTTCAAACGGTACACAAACGGCAATTATCGGTAAGTGATTTATACTAACACTACGGATGCACTACTATTTGACGTAATTAACTGTAACCTACATTGGTCGTACGCACTAGATGCCCTGGTTTATAACAAAGTATTTTTAATGGCACACACAAAAATATCATACAATTAGACCGCAGTCATAAGTATGTAAATGTCGCCGACTGACGGCTGAATACAAATGATTGAGCGTGTGCTTGAATTAATGGTGTACAGGAATGGGACGTCGATTGGGTGAGTTGAAGACTGTTGTGAAGGAAACTTGTTTTCATATGACAAGAGGAACTTAGATACCGAAACATTGCTAAGAAACTGAATCTTTCGCATGTTACTGCCCAGTATGTTGTGAACAAATACAAACAAACAATCTCTATTGCGAATGTCTGGACGTCCTAAAGCTCTAACGGACAGACAGTCGCGATATGTACTACAAGAAGCTCGCAAGAACTCAGGCGTGAGCGCCCGATTGCTTGCTGAAGACATCGCAACAGCTACAGACAAGGAAGTAACACCTCCGATAAGGAATTACATTCACGGAGCTGGCTCAAAAGTCAGAGCGGCAAGAAAAGAACCATTCATTAACAACCGCAATAGGGTGAAAAGACTGGATTTTGCTCACACATAGCTCAACAAACCCATGTAATACAGGAAGGAGCTTATATTCCCGGATAAGAGCTAGTTCAACCCTTTTGGAGCTAATGGGCGAAGGTATGTGTGTTATAAACCAAATCAAGAATTTGACCTTAAGAACATTGTACTAATTGTCAAGCATGGCAGAGTTTATGTCATAGTTTGGGGATGCATAAGCTACGCGTGGTTGTTGTTGCGGGTAATATGATTGCCACAGCGTATGTCAACATTCTCCGTGGTAATTTGGTGGCCAGTGCTGCGAAATTAAATCCCGAGGACTCGTTTGTTTATTCCAACGCCTCCACAGTCCGAAGACATCAATCCCATAGAAAATAGGTGGCCATTATTGGAGCGGCGAGTAAGGAAACGGACATGCTCGTCAGAAGAAGACTCCCTCGATCATCTGAAGTAGAAATGGTCGAAAATTGGTACCAGAAGCACATCAAACCTTGTAAGCTCCACGTCACGAAGGCTTCAAGCAGTTATCGATGCCTAGGGAATGCATACAAAGTACTGATTGTCAAACGGTGTATGTTTGAGGACAATGTTTCAACATGTATGAATATTAATTTTGCGGACAGAAAATTATATTCATTTTGTTTTGTTGTAAAGATTGCATATTTTCAATTCGTAGGTGGTTCTTCACACTTAATTAAGAAATACAATTCATGAACTAGGGCATGACGTATTTGTGTCTTTACTAACGATGTGTGACAAGCCGCGCATGCAGTGTATGAATACTTATTTTACCTACCCACTTTTGCATCCTGGGGTATACGAAATTCCCTGTACTTGCAGTAAGGCATACATCGGCCCAACATGCCGGTCCATTGGTATCCGCATCAAGAAACATGAACGTAATATTCGTCTCAACCAGCCAGACAAATCGGCAATAGCTGAACACGCTCTATCGTCGGGTCATGATGTCATGTTCCAAGATGTTCGAGCTCTTACCCACACTAAACACTACAGGTTCAGGATTATAGGGAAGCTGTGGAAACACGTAGAAATCCTAACATTTTCAACAGGGACACTGGCTATCAGTTAAGTAATACCAGCCATTAATGATTTACGTAGGTAGTTCCCTTCCCTGTCCCTTCACCATTGTTATTTCGTCTCGGTGTTTTCCAAATTCGTACGTTCCTCGTCGCCAGATGTTTCATTCCAGGCTTGTGTTAATGTCATATCTTACGTACACATGTTATGTGACCCTCTTAGACTGATTCCGATGGTTCGGTCAGCTTCCGCTTCAAGCGCTAGTACTGTGCCACGCCCGGGGAGCCATCTGGTGACGAATGAACGTACCGTTTCCACTTCTGTTATAACGTCTAATTTTCAAAAAGTCATTGTTTAAGAAGCCTTTCTCGTGGACAGTCGATATTTCCTTCTGATGACGCAGAGCACAGTTCTCTGCGAAACGTAGAGAATTTCACCTTATTTTCTTGACACGGCATAAGCCCAAAAGCCTATACAGTACTATGTCTATAAGTACGCGCCGTGAAGCATCAGTGGCAACGTACACTTTTGTCACAGTGTGTTCAGTCTGTTCTCTCAGTGTATTGTACAGTACAGTACGTAACAAATGCAGAATGTTCCCTTAACAGGTATTGTTCAAAATGTCGACCACCATGATCACGACATCGTTGGCTTCCATCACGTTAAAGAACTCCTGCGGGACAAATTTCCGACATCCCGGCGTTTGTCAAGAACTAGCATTTATTATTTTCAGCTCAATGCAAGTACAAAAAATGGCTAACTGGGCCAACGAACCAAACAAAATGCGATTACTCTGCAACGAGCTACCGGTTACCACGGGTCTCTTCCGATATACTCAGAAGTTATCCCTGAGCAATCTCCGAAAATTTGTCGGTGGAGTTCGTCTTCACCCTGTATTGATGAGAAAAAATGAAGGTACAATAATACTGCCCTACGGGACCCCTGTCTTAATCATTACAGGATCAGATAATGCTTCACGTACCGGATGAGTTGGCCGTGCTATTAGGGGCGCGCGGCTGTGAGCTTGCATCCGGGAGATAGTGGGTTTGAATCCCACTGTCGGCAGCCCTGAAGATGGTTTTCCGTGGCTTCCCATTTTCACACGAGCAAATGCTGGGGCTGTACATTAATTAAGGCCACGGCCGCTTCCTTCCAACTCCTAGGCCTATCCTATCCCATCGTCGCCATAAGACCTATCTGTGTCGGTGCGACGTAAAGCCACTAGCAAAAAAAAATTGCTTCACCTATTGTAATTTTCTGAATTCTGTTTTCAAGAAATGTAGTCATCCATTTATTCACTCTTTTTCTAGTTATTATTATTATTATTATTATTATTATTATTATTATTATTATTATTATTATTAAGTGTATTTCTACCCTTATTCCGGTATCCTGATACGGGGTAGAGTGTGAGGGGAAATGAAATTATATGACATGATTCATGTTTGTGGGTTACTGTAGTCACGTCCTAGTTCGTGAACCATGGGCAACGGCTCAGTGGCCTAGCAAGTGGTTCTGAGAGTCGGGATACCAGTTGCTATGGAATGGGAGTGGGCATCTCGGACATATTCTGAGTCGTGGCCCTCCTTGTGCTCAGGCGGCTAGGACTATACAATTCACCGGTGGTCCATAACCCGTTAGAGGAGAGATCCTCACTTGGACTATGTGTAAGTGGGGCAGCATCCTGCTTCATGAATTTACCGAGCTCAGAACACATTAAGCAAGCCTCGGACCTATGGGAGTAATGGAGTCCTACTCCCATTTGACAGGCGAGGGGCTCCTTGGATACAATTTGGCGAACAAAATGGAATTCGATGGGGAGCTATCAATATTAATGGGGCTTATGGAAGGAAGAAGGTAGAACTGGCTGAGTCAGCAAAGAGGATGCATCTGGATGTGCTAGGAGTAAGTGATATTCGGGTAAGGGGAGATAATGAGGAAGAGATAGGAGATTATAAAGTGTACTTGACGGGTGTTAGAAAGGGAAGGGCAGTGTCTGAGGTAGGGCTCTTTATCAGGAATACCATTGCACGCAACATAGTTTCTGTTAGGCACATAAATGAGCGAATGATGTGGGTAGATTTGTCAGTGGGAGGAATTAGGACAAGAATTGTGTCCGTGTATTCACCATGTGAGGGTGCAGATGAGGATGAAGTTGACAGTTTTTTGAAGCATTGAGTGACATCGTGGTCAGGGTCAACAGCAAGGATAGAATAGTGCTAATGGGCGATTTCAATGCGAGAGTTGGGAATAGAACTGAAGGATGCGAAAGGGTGATTGGTAAATGTGGGGAAGATATGGAAGCTAATGGCAATGGGAAGCGTTTGCTGGACTTCTGTGCTAGTATGGGTTTAGCTGTTACGAATACATTCTTCAAGCATAAGGCTACATAAGGCTATTCACCGCTACACATGGGAGGCTAGGGGTACCAGATCCATAATAGACTATATCTTAACAGACTTTGAATTCAGGAAATCTGTTAGGAATGTACGAGTTTTTCGCGGTTTTTTCGATGATACAGACCACTATCTGATCTGTAGTGAACTAAGTATCTCTAGGCCTAGGATAGAGAAAGTGAAATCTGTCTGCAAACGAATAAGGGTAGAAAAACTCCAGGACGAGGAAATTAGACAGAAGTACATGGATATGATTAGTGAGAAGTTTCGAACAGTAGACAGTAAGCAGGTTCAGGATACAGAAAGTGAATGGGTGGCATACAGGGATGCTGTAGTAGAAACAGCAAGGGAATGCCTAGGAACAACTGTGTGTAAAGATGGGAAAAGGCGAACATCTTGGTGGAATGATGAAGTGAGAGCAGCCTGTAAACGTAAAAAGAAGGCTTATCAGAAATGGCTTCAAACAAGGGCAGAGGCAGACAGGGATTGGTACGTAGATGAAAGAAACAGAGCGAAACAAATAGTTGTTGAATCCAAAAAGAAGTCATGGGAAGATTTTGGTAATAACCTGGAAAGGCTAGGTCAAGCAGCAGGGAAACCTTTCTGGACAGTAATAAATAATCTTAGGAAGGGAGGGAAAAAGGAAATGAAGAGTGTTTTGAGTAATTCAGGTGAACTCATAATAGTTCCCAGGGAATCACTGGAGAGTTGCAGGGAATATTTTGAACATCTTCTCAATGTAAAAGGAAATCATCATGGTGGTGTTTCAAACAGCCAAGCTCATGGGGAGGAGGAAAATTATGTTGATGAAATTATGCTTGAGGAAGTGGAAAGGATAGTAAATATACTCCATTGTCATAAGGCAGCAGGGATAGATGAAATTAGACCGGAAATGGTGAAGTATAGTGGGAAGGCAGGGATGAAATGGCTTCATAGAGTAGTAAAATTAGCGTGGAGTGTTGGTAAGGTACCTTCAGATTGGACAAAAGCAGTAATTGCACCTATCTATAAGCAAGGGAGCAGGAAGGATTGCAACAACTATCGAGGTATCTCATTGATTAGTATACCAGGCAAAGTATTCACTGGCATCTTGGAAGGGAGGGTGCGGTCAGTCGTTGAGAGGAAGTTGGATGAAAACCAGTGTGTTTTCAGACCACAGAGAGGCTGTCAGGATCAGATTTTCAGTATGCGCCAGGTAATTGAAAAATGCTACGAGAGGAATAGGCAGTTGTGTTTATGTTTCGTAGATCTAGAGAAAGCATATGACAGGGTACCGAGGGAAAAGATGTTCGCCATGCTGGGGGACTATGGAATTAAAGGTAGATTATTCAAATCAATCAAAGGCATTTATGTTGACAATTGGGCTTCAGTGAGAATTGATGGTAGAATGAGTTCTTGGTTCAGGGTACTTACAGGAGTTAGACAAGGCTGTAATCTTTCACCTTTGCTGTTCGTAGTTTACATGGATCATCTGCTGAAAGATATAAAATGACAGGGAGGGATTCAGTTAGGTTTGGCCTATACTGACGACTTGGTCTTAATGTCAGACTGTGCCGAAAGCCTGCAATCTAATATCTTGGAACTTGACTATAGGTGCAGTGAGTATGGTATGAAAATTAGCCTCTCGAAGACCAAATTGATGTCAGTAGGTAAGAAATTCACGAGAATTGAATGTCAGATTGGTGACACAAAGCTAGAACAGGTCGATAATTTCAAGTATTTAGGTTTGTGTTCTCCCAGGATGGTAATATAGTAAGTGAGATTGAATCAAGGTGTAGTAAAGCTAATGCAGTGAGCTCGCAGTTGCCATCAGCAGTATTCTGTAAGAAGGAAGTCAGCTCCCAGACGAAACTATCTTTACATCGGTCTGTTTTCAGACCAACTTTGCTTTACGGGAGCGAAAGCTGGGTGGACTCAGGATATCTTATTCATAATTTAGAAGTAACAGATATGAAAGTAGCAAGAATGATTGTTGGTACAAACAGGTGGGAACAATGGCAGGAGAGTACTCGGGATGAGGAGATAAAGGCTAATTTAGGAATGAACTCGATGGATGAAGCTGTACGCATAAACCGGCTTCGGTGGTGGGGTCATGTGAGGCGAATGGAGGAGGATAGGTTACCTAGGAGAATAATGGACTCTGTTATGGAGGGTGAGAGAAGTAGAGGGAGACCAAGACGACGATGGTTAGACTCTGTTTCTAACGATTTAAAGATAAGAGGTATAGAACTAAATGAGGCCACAACACTAGTTGCAAATCGAGGATTGTGGCGACGTTTAGTAAATTCTCAGAGGCTTGCAGACTGAACGCTGAAAGGCATAACAGTCTATAATGATAATGTATGTATGTATGCCCGCATGCCCTTCCTGACGCCACCCTCTGTTGCGGAAATCGTGAAGATGAAATGAATGCTAGTGAATGAAATTGGGTAAGGAGGAGAAAGGAATCGGCCGTGACCTAATTATAGGACATTTGCCTGAAAGTAAAACAGTGAAACCATTGAAAACCATTCTTAGGACAGCCGACGACGGGTTTCGAACCCGCTTGTCTCCCGAATGCAGAGCTCGGTTCCATAGCCGTAGTGCGTTAACACGTAGTCACTCCACTCGTTAATAATAATAAAATATTAATGATAGTAATAAATGTAATTAAAATACCGCAAAATTACGTTGAATAACCAAGCTTGAAAATTAACCCCCTCACCCCGTGAAAATTAACCCCCTCACCCCTTGTCGAATATCGGAGTTCGCAGTTGAATAGCTGAATGGAGGGATGACGTCCAACACCGCTGGATTCACACTGCACAACAACGGTCGGTATGGCAGAGGCCTGTCTTCAGAAGTGCACGTCAGTCAAGAGGCTCAGAAAAAGAAAATTATAATCAATCAATAAATCAATGTCAATCAATCGAGCAAGGAATTTGGTGAGTTGTGAACAAATTCAGGTCGAATGTTTGTCAGCGTTAATCTTTGTCACGCATTCAGTGTGTGTCTCGTGTTATCTTTATAGCTCACTCATCAAATTGCATACTTTATTTATTCTGTGTTAACTGTTAACAATTTGTTGTTCAGTGAGATCTGCATGTTCGATATTTGTTTCCCTAACTCCTGTACGTAGACATCGATTTTCATTAAATATTGCTGTAATGGAGAGGTGGCGGTGGTGTTAAAGAAGCCTTCTCTATGGACTAGTGGTAATGTGTCTACCTGTGGAGCCCAAGATCGCGAATTCAAACCCGCCAGAGGTAGTCGTTTTTTTTGAAGGACGAGGTCCATACGATTATTATTATTATTATTATTATTATTATTATTATTATTATTATATGCGAATAAGCCCATTAAGACTACGTAAAGTACTTAGAGGCGTGCATTTGCCTTCCTTTGTTCCCATATTTCTTTCATTCTTTTACTGTGGGCTTCCTTTCTGTCTTCAGACCAGGTTTTTCCAGTCTTCTTCTTTGGTCTTTCCTCTTGGTCACCTTGTCATTTGTGAATTTTGGATCTGAAGATTACCGTGTTTTAGACATCTGTTGGTGTAATTCCTGTCTTTCAAATCGGTTTTAATTTCGCCAATCCATTTCATTGTTTCTGTTTCAGCATTACTCCTGTTTTCATAGAATTCGACTTTGGTAAGTCTGTGTGGTTGCATTCTTTTAATATGACCATAGAATCTTAGCCTGCGTTTTGTAATGTCACTGTGAATATTTGCGTATTGTTTGATTTCCTGTCTGTCTCTAAGTTGGTATTATCCGTTGGTGAGTTTTGGGCTTAGTGTTTTCTTATGATATTACGTTCCTTTTTCTCAATGTTTTCAATGTCTGCTTTCCTATGTTATTATTATTATTATTATTATTATTATTATTATTATTATTATTATTATTATTATTATTATTATTATTAAACAGAGATACAGTAGTAAGGTATATAATCGACCTTACTGTCAGATTCGAGATTGATGCTATACAGACCATAGTTCGACTAAGGGAAACATAATATCTACAATCCGTATATCCCCTGTTATCTTGATAAATACCACCTCAAAATCCTGGCAGTTGTGGGGCTTATGGTTGGAACCAGGAGCACGAATACGGCTCTCTTGTCGACTTTTGCAACGGACTCAGAATCAACAAAGATGCCACCCACATCGTTGCCCTCACAACACTCAAGAGATCAATCAGGCTTTTGAGACATCATTTACATGCACCCTTATCTTAACGCACTCTAGTGCTTCAAATCAGAAAACTCTCGCTTTGATTTTTATATTTCACCTTAATTCATAACAGCCATAGGCTATTAATGTATAAACTTGCTGTAGTATTCTTGATTATTGTGGTCACCTGTAATTTCTGGCAGATTAATAAATTCAGATCATTCAGTTCAGTTTTTTATGCCTGATATCCATTAGTTAATACGTTTTAATTTAAACTAGTTACTATATATTATAACATTAACTTAGATATTATTTTATTATTGTTTACTTCCTTTTTAACTTCGACTTTTTTCATGACCTATAGTTGATTGCATGACATTTAAAATAATACTGTAGAAAGTCAGGGAGTAGTTGCTCCGTTTTCTTCTATGATCACTAAAGGGTGTCTTACGTGTTCCCCAGAAATGCTGAATTATGATGGTAGTCAATGCAGCATGATCAGTAAAGGACTGAAGAGAGACCACAGTTCGCCTTTGCACCAGGGAAATGAACTGGTGGTCTACGGGTTGCCTATAGAGTCTAGACCAAACATCACGGCGGAAGTGAAGGACTTGTCACACATCGGTAAAGCCCAATCTAACACAAGTGTGCTAAATAGGACAGATATATCGTCAAAACGTGACTTTGCCACTTTATTATGAACAAATGTATAAATGTATGAGACATAAAAGATTGGAAATTGCAGGTTGTAGAACGTTTGCCATGTGCATATTTTAGATAGACCTATCTGCGAAGATATTTGGTAGTTAATGAAAAATATAATCATCAAAAGTTCAGTCACTACTGATCTGCATTTAGGACAGACGCCCAGGTGGCAGATTCCCTATTTGTTGTTTTCCTATCCTTTTCTTAAATGATTGCAAAGAAATTGGAAATTTATTGAACATCTTCCATGGTAAGTTATTCGAATCCCTAACTCCCCTTCCTATAAACGAATATTTGCCCCCATTTGTCCTTTTGAATTCCAGATTTATCTTCAGATTGTGATCTTTCCTACTTTTAAAGATACCACTCAAATGTATTCGTCTACTGATGTCATTCCACGCCATCTCTCCACTGACAGTTCGGAACATACCATTTAGTCGAGCAGCTCGTCTCCTTTCTCCCGAGTCTTCCCAGCCCAAAACTTTGCAACATTTTTGTAACGCTACTCTTTTGTCTGAAATCACCCCCTCCTTTACTTCCTTACTACAACCCCTAAATACCCTCATAACCATGTCCAGAAATCTGTACCCTTTATTTACAATCATATTTTATGTGATTACCCCAATGAAGATCTTTCCTTATATTAACACCTAGATACTTACAATGATCCCGAAAAGGAACTTCCACCCCATCAATGCAGTAATTAAAATTGAGAGGACTTTTCCTATTTGTGAAACTTACAACCTGACATTTAAGCCCGTTTATCATTATACCATTGCCTACTGTCCACATTACAACATTATTGAGGTTATTTTGCAGTTGCTCACAATCTATTAACTTATTTACTAGAGGACCCTTGCTGACCTGCAGCATTCATTATTAATAGGTCAGGTAACTCGTCTTGATTTGCCTGTCCTAGTCGAAATGTTTTGCCCGCCGTTTTCAATAGTTTTATGGACAAATAATAAGAAGCGCGTTATGGTATTCCGCAGTCCTAGTCAGAATTCATCCATTCTGATGTCGTAATGCCATCTGTTTGGTAAAAGTCCATCCATATATTCGCTTTTTTTATCCTGCAGTTCTTGATGTAAAGTTTGGTACTGTGTCGTAGAAGACAATGGCACTTTTATCGCAGTTTTTCTACATGGAACGGTTGTCTTGTGAGCTCATAGGTTAGGATTTTGTTAGGCAGATCACTTTTTTAAGTTACATGGCCTTCACTCTTTCTAGTGTAGCTAGGTTATTCTTCGAAAGGTGTTTCCAGATAATGTGTAAGGCGTATGTCATGACGGGGTTTGTTTGTACGTAGACTTTTTCTCTTAGAAGCATGTAAGTTATTAGGAACGCTGTGCCATCTGTTGAATATAATTATTTGAAAGCTAAGAATCAAACATTATCTAGCAGGGAATGTTTCCATATTCTTTCGTGAGCAGAGGAAGTATATATACTCTCTGGCTTCACAAGTAGTAACCAAACATGGCTGCATGCAATGACGTTACTAAGGATGAAAATCACGTGTATCAGAATATTAATGAAAGTGTTAGTCGCTTAGCAACCTGCTAAGTACAGAGTGTATTGCGGGTAAGGGTAAGTGGTGGTGGTGATTATTGTTTTAAGAGGAAGTGCAACTAGGCAACCATCCTCTATATAACACTAATCAGAGAGAAATAATGGAAAGGGTTCGACACTTCGAAAAATGAAGGTATCGGCCAAACGAAAACAAGGGCCACGAAGGGCGTGAAAATGAAAGACTCCCTAGGCCTCCATACGTAATACCGTCGGGGTCTGAAAAGAACAAGAGTTGGCCAAGGGAGATCGGATAGGATAAATGAAAGTGAGGACCCTTGCACAAGTAAGTGGAAGCGATGCCAGGACTCAGCTGAGGGCCCCGTGGTCACCAACTCACGCTCCAAAGTTCAGAGCACCTGCGGCCCTTTTAGTCGCGTCTTACGACAGGCAGGGGATACCGTGGGCGTTATTCTACCGCCCCCACTCAGAGGGGGAGGGTAAGGGTAAGCCTTCGCCTGCAGTGATTGGAGTGATCATTTAATGATTTGATTTTCTGATTACTCAAAGTTGGCTGAACTTAGAGACCTATCAATGTCTCATGATTCACCGGCAGGTAATTCCGGAGATAATAAAATAAAATGAAGCTAATCTGTCCAGTAGAACGGACGGACGGATTTGTCAAAGCTGTTTTTAGTAAACTCTTTTAATATATAGATTACTCTATACAGAATAACATCATCTGCAAAAACACTCATCTCTGATTCCATTTCTTTACTCATATCATTGATAGATATAAGAAAACATGAATGTCCGATAATACTGGCTTGAGGAATTCCCCTCTTAATTATTACAGGGACAGATAAAGCTTCGCCTACTCTAATTCTCTGAGTTCTATTTTCTAGAAAAATAGCCATCCTTTCAGTCACTCTTTTGTCTAGTCCAGTTGCACTCATTTTTGCCAGTAGTCTTCCATGATCAACCCTATCAAATGCCTTAGATAAGTCAATCGCGATATAGTCTGTTTGACCCTCCTGAATCCAGTATATCTGCTATATCTTGCTGGAATCATATAAGTTGAGCTTCAGTGGAATAACCTTTCCTAAACACGAACTGCCTTCTATCGAACCAGTTATTAATTTCGCAAACATGTTTAATATTATCAGAAAGAATGATTTCCCAAAGCTTACATGCAATGTCTGTCAAACTGACTGGCCTACAATTTTCAGCTTTATGTATATCACGCTTTCCTTTATACACAGGGGCTACTATAGCAACTCTCCATTCATTTGGTATAGTTCCTTCATGCAAACAATAATCAAATAAGTACTTCCAATATGGTACTATATCCCAACCCATTGTCTTTATTATATTCCCCGAAACTTTATCAATTCCAGCTGCTTTTCTAGTTTTCAACTTTTGTATCTTACTGTAAATGACAGTGTTATCATAGGTAAATGTTAATACGTATTTAGTGTTAGTCACCTCCCCTATCGGACCAACCAACATTCTGTACATACTGCTGACTGAATACTTCTGCCTTTTGAAGATCCTCCCATACACACTCCCCTTGTCCATTAATGATTCCTGGAATGTCATTCTTGGAACCTGTTCCTGCCTTAAAGTACCTATACATACCATTCCATTTTTCACTAAAATTTGTATGACCGCCAATTATGCTTGCCATGGTGTTATCCTTAGCTGACTTCTTTGCTAGATTCAATTTCCTAGTAAGTTCCTTCAATTTCTCCTTACTTCCACAGCCATTTCTAACTCTATTTCTTTCCAACCTGCACCTCCTTCTTATTCTCTCTACTTCTCTGTTATAATATAGTTGTTCTTTACCATTCCTTACTACCTTTAAAAGTACAAACCTGTTTTCACATTCCTCAACATCGCATTACTCTTCTTCGCGGGTTAAACATGTATCACACATAAAACATCGTAAATTGCATACTGTATTTGGCACCAAGTGCTAGTTCCGCAAATCAGAAAACTCTCTTTTTTGATTTTTATATGTATATACATTTTTATATTTCACCGCAATCTAACACAGGCGTGGTAGATATACCGGGTATATCGTCAAAACGTCACTTCGCCACTTTATGAACAAATATATAAATGTATGAAGCATAAAAGATTGGAAATTGCAGGTTTTACAGCATTTTCCTTTTGTATATTTTAGATAATCTTATTTGCGAAAATATTTGGAAGTTTATGAAAAATATAATAATCGTAAATGTATCCATTACTACTCTTCGTGGGGTAAAAATATATGACAAATAAAGCATCTGAAATTATATTTTGCACTAGGTGCTAGTTCTGCAGATCAGAAAACTCTCGCTTTGATTTTTATATTTCATCTTAATTCATAACAGCCGTATGAACGTTTTTTGTTACAAGTTGTTTTACGCCGCACCGACACAGATACGGCTTATGGAGACGATGGGACAGGAAAGGATTAGGGGTAGGAAGGAAACGACCGTGGCGTTAATTAATGTATATTGCATGTGTGAAAATGGGAAACCACGTAAAACCATCTTCAGGGCTGCCGACAGTGGGGTTCGAACCCACTGTCTCCCGTATGAACTTGTTGTAATATTCTAGGTTCGTTCATTGTTTTTTACGACCATCTATAAAAACACGTTTAGACAACTTTCCTGTCTTTCTATTTCTCAGTCGTATTTTTTTTTTTTTTTTTTTTTGGTATTCCCGCCAAAGGGTCTCAAGACTTTCTCCTTTCCCAGCGAGATGTTTTGTAGCTTGGCACTTTGTTTCCCGGGTGTATCTATTATTCCTACTGTTTTTCCTAAAGCTTGATCTTCGCTGTATCTCTCCCTCTTCGACATCCAGTTTTTCTCTTTTTGTACCTCCCTCAGCCACAGAGGTGGAGTTTTCTATTTTTTTTTTTTTTTTGCCGGGTCGGTATTTTGTGGAAATCTTGCATATCAGTTTCTCGATATATCTGCTATTAACGGATAAATTTGACTTTTCCTGTTCTGGTTCCCTTAATATTGCTACCTCACTATATACTAATCCAATAATATATAGCTAGTGTACAACTCGGCTATCCAACTCAGATACCGAGTTTCAGGAAATTCTGTTGAGCTGTTTTCCCATGATCTAATAAATAAACAGACTAAAATTGAACTGAACCCACTTTCGGTTTTTGTATCCCTAAACCATAAGAATGAAATGTGAAGTAAAAATTATTTATGACGAGAACAAGAATCTTAATGCACATGAGAATCAAAATGGCGCACAACCAGAGCATTTTCTCATAATTCAGCGACAGAGTATTTAATTTTGCAGATGTGTGAAAATTACCTGAATAGGGGAATTTCTGGTTACAAATTCAACATTTGCATAAATCATAATTAATGGTACTGAACACAGAATGAATAGTCCCTTTTCTTTGCGGGTTCGAGTATGAAGTCAGATGAATCTTCGTAGCGAGTTTTTACGACCGGATGCCCTTCCTGACGTCAACCTAATCAGAAGACTTAATGAGATGAAATGAATGACGAGATATATTATGATAGGAGGGAGGGAGAGGGTGAAACTTGGTGCCAGCACATAGCCTACGCCTGTCTCGAATAACACCAAGGGGTCTGCCTAAAGCTTTACATCCCCATCCGACGGATGAACCACCGTCAACAGCGTCATATACCCACACTCCATATGAACACTGGGGAGAGATTTTGGAAATGATTCCAGTCTTTTGGCACTCAGTCTCGTGATTAGAAAGTCTACCCTGCGGCCAGCATTCTGATGGCGAAATTTTTTCGACCAGTGGGACTCAAACCGGGTAACCACGGTGTCAGAACATATATACTTCACGCCTTAATGATCATGGCCAGCGCGATAGGTTCGTTTTATCACGATGGCTGTGATTCGCAATAGTTTTACTTACACTCACTAGGAACGCTGTGGACTGTGTTTAAAATTTTCAAAGACTATTCTATGGTCATTTGGCAAAGAAAACATCGTAAGTCTGGGGGATAGCGGCACAGGAAAATTGTGCATATTGTACACAAGGAACTTGATATACAGTAACACAACATAAAGTTTCTTGCTTCAATAATTTTATACAGTATTTACAAGAAATATAACGAAACTTTTCTTGAAGCTTGATTAATGGCACGCAGTTAATGCTGATATTAAAAGGTAGACTGAAGGTCTGTGGCGTATATACATTTATACAAAGTGAGAGTCCTATATACACATTCAATTCTATCTTGATGAGATAGTCTGTTCCAATGAGAATGTCCTTGGATAGTCGAAAACTATCTGCTGAATAATAACAAGTGTGACTCATAGCGAAAGTTCGTATTAACAGGAAGCTAGTATTAGGCTTAGACTTGCAAGGAACTTGCATTAATATTCTTAATTAGCATAATGCTAAGATTGACGCCGGAGCACTGGGAGGACTTGAAGGAGTAGCAGAATGCTTGACTCGGGGCTCGACGTGGCTACGGGAATCAGGGAAAGTGAGGCAATGTCCAGAGGTGAGACCTCACGGCCAGAAATCAGTCCACCTGTTCAAACACATTTTAAAGAGGATGCCTCCGTGTCTGACTTGCGGTGTGGTCTGGTCGTTGGACACTGGGGTAGCCCTGGAGAGTCGAGGAACGTTGCTCCTTATATAGCGCTGGCTGACGTCACAGACGAGCATGCCAGGCGCAGTGCTGTCACCTCGTAGTCTCTGGAAACATCGGTGATGCGGCGGGCTGCGGAGCTTCATGTGCGGAGGACACACACAACAGTGCACACGTGACTCATTAATTGCCGTAATGATGAATAATAATGATGATGGTGAAATCGAATCAGATTTTAGCCAAACTTGCGCAGTGAGGTCTCAGTTACGATTGATGGTTATCTGAGAAAGGGCGTGAGTTCTTGGACGAAAGTATCAGAAAATAGGGCGAACTAAAGATAATTTCATCTGCGAACTCATTTATTAGTTATTACCGAGCATGTGACTGCGCGGTTTGGTCACGTACCTGTCAGCTTGCGCTCAGGAGATAGTGGGTCCGAACCCCACTGTCGGCAACCCTGAAGATGGTTTTCCGTGTTTTCCCACACCAGGCAAATGCTGGGCTGTACCTTAAGTAAGACCACGGTCTCTTCCTTTCCACTCCTAGCCCTATACTATCCCATCTCGCCATAAGACTTATCTGTGTCGGTGTGACTTAAAGCAATTTGTAAATTAAAAAAAACCGTATTCCCTACAGAATATCGTTGATTGCAAGCGTGATCTTACCACACTAACTTTGCTACAACTTTACTCGATTTCACTTAATAGTAGTAGTAATTCGTTGATTTGTATTTATGGTCATCTATCGGTGGCCACGTGTACCTACACAATTTTCCTCTCCTATGTCTCAGACTTATGCTTTTTTTTTTTTTTTTTTTTTTTTTTGCACTCACGCCAAACGGTCTTAAGTATTTGACTTCTCGTTTCTCGCTTTCCCAGCAAGATGTGTTGTGGCTTGGCAAGTTGTTTCTCGGGTGCTTCCCTCAGCCACAGAGATTGGGTGTTCTATTTTTCTTGCTGGCTCGTAATTTTGTGGACAGCCTCCATACAAAGCTTTTCCTCATAGCAGTCGTTACTTTCTCGACTCTTTCATAAAGCTCTTGATTTGATCTTATGCGGAAGGCGAGTCGCTCCTTTAGTGACTTCTGTGAACCCAAATATTTGCTCAGGACTCTTTTATCAACTGGACCCGTCAACCTTGACACCCACGCTATCCTCTGCATGTTGTAAGAGGTGACTAAAAGGGGTCCCAGGAGCTCTTAACTTAGGACAGTGGGTTGGCGACCACGGGACCCTTAGCTGAGTCCTGGCATTGCTTCCACGTACTTGTGCCAGGCTCCTCACTTTCATCTATTCTGTCCGACTTCCCTTGAACAACTCTTGTGCTTTTCCGACTCCGACGGTATTAGAGCATTCTACGCCTAGGGAGTCTTTCATTTTCACGCCCTTCGTGGCCCTGGCCCTTGTCTTTCTTTGGCCGATACCTTCATTTTTCGAAGTGTCGGATCCCTTCCATTTTTCTCTCTGATCAGTGTTGTGTAGAGGATGGTTGCCTGGTTGTTCTTCCTGTTAAAGCGATAATCACCACCACCGGCACCCTTGTCATGGTTTTCGTTGCATAGAGACGCTCCGTTCTGACCACATAATGCTTTAATTAGGCTTGGATGGAGATGGATTTGTAAGTCCGGTGGCATACTGTAGTCTGAAAGCTGTCTAAGTCCTCCTCATCCTTTCGTTAGTGGCTTCTTATCATTCCCGTTGGAGGTGAGAGTTTCTGTCAGGTATTTTCATTTCTGAATTCGGTGACTTTCCCCAAATTTAGTATCAATTGTGTTTCTGGGATCTTTTTTGTTTTGTTTTTTGTTTTTTGTTTTTGTCCAAGTTCATATATCCGGTTATTTTCATAGGAAAGTATTAACCTAGTTTTAGCAGGTACATTTTATCATTCTTCACTCTGCTATGTGACCCTGTGGGGCTTATCTTCTAGAAGTACGACATTAACAGCAGAGGCTAGAAAATCGAACAGGAGCGCACTCTTTCCGCAGCCAGTCTTTACCCTATTCTGAGTCTTACTTTTCTTCATACCGAGTTCGATAACTTGAGTCGCTTAAATGCGGCCAGTATCCAGTATTCGGAAGATAGTGGGTTCGAACCCCACTGTCGGCAGCCCTGAGCTGGGGTACCTTAATTGCGGCCACGACCACTTCCTTCCCACTCCTGGCCCTTTCCCGTCCCATCGTCGCCATAAGACCTATATCTGTCGGCGCGATGTAAAAAAAAAACTTTTCTTCATACTCTATCGCCATTCCCTAATGACCTTTTCTAGAACGTAATTGAATGAGAATGGTGACAGCTTTTATCTGAAGTGGTTTTGAGATTTCATTCATGAATGTAACTTGTCAAAATGTGCCTGTAAGGATCTGCCTGGTTACGGCCAGGGATTTGTTATCTAATCCGACCTCCCGGAGAAAGCTGATGAATACTCCACGATCTGCTGGATCATAAGCCTTCTTGAAGTCCACGAAAGCCATGGTTGTCCTCTTCCGGTTGCTCATTGCTCTGACTTTAATTAGTGGTTTGAGGTTGCATATATTTTTCTGCCTATGAACGTTCTTTCCTAAACCTTGTCATATCGTTGTTTACAGGGTTTTCAATTCTACGTTGCAGTGCGTTTGAGAGGATATTATAACGAATGGTGAGAGTGAATTGCGTCTGTAGCAGTTGACATTTATTTATTTATTTATTTATTTATTTATTTATTTATTTATTTATTTATTTATTTATTTATTTATTTATTTATTTATTTATTTTGCACACTTTCGTGGTAATGATATTAAATCAATTGTACATGTTTTAGGAAATCAAACCACAATAAACCTTGATTTACACTACATTTTTACGCAGAATTTGAACCCATAAATTTCCGAACAAGTTTAGTCGTGGCAATGACCACCGCCTTCTGCATGGTCTTGTAGATGTTGTTGTTGACATCCATCTTCTTCTTATTTATTATTATTTTATTATTAGCGTATTCTCCCAATAATGGAAGACGTTAAGCAAACAACTCAATCAAGCTTTCTTTGGGTTCTTCTTGTTCTTCCAATAGGCTTTCGTTCTCTCTGAGAAGGCTTGTTTACGTTCTTCCGACCATTTCGGTCTGCACTGTTTTTGCTTTGGTTGCTCTGATGTAACTTCCCACTTGTTGACTTTGTGTCTGAAGGTGTCTCTCTCTAAAATGTCTGTTGCACATATGTTTGCGTTTTTGAGGTCCTCTTGAAGTTCGTCCAGCCAAGGTGTTGAATTCTTAAGTGAGCTAACATAATTTAATATTCTTTTTGACAGTCGATTTTCTGGTAATCTTGTGAGGTGTCCAAAGAATTTCATTCGTCTTTTCTTAATGTCAATTTCAATGTTTGAAACTTTTTCTGTTGTTTTGATTGATTGTAGCCTGTAACCATCTTGGGTATATCTTGCTCCTAGGATTTTCCTGATGATCTTCTTCTCTTGCTTTTTTATTTCTTCTAATTCTTGTTTACTGTTAAGTGACAATGTTTCACTTGCGTAAAGGACTGTTGGTTTTATGACTGTGTTGTAATGCCGAATTTTTGTCTGTCTTGACATGCATTTTTTGTTGTAGATGTCTTGAACTAACCCTAATGCCTTCTTGACTTTTTGGAGACGGTTTTGCTGTGAGATCTTCTCAAGGCCTGTCGGTTCGATGAATTCTCCGAGGTATTTAAAGTACGAGACCCGGTCGATTTTACCGTATTTTGTTCTCAGGCTCGTGATATCTGTCTTTGAACAGAAGAATTTGGTTTTCTCAAATGAAATCTGTAGTCCCACTTTTTCTGCAGATTCCTTAAGTATCTCAAGCTGCTTGATGGCAGTCTCCTCATCCTCTGTTAAAATCGCCAGATCGTCCGCAAATGCGAGGTATGGTACGTAGAGGTTGTTTTTGGGAAAGCCCAATCGGATCGGTTTCCAAGATTCACGTTTCTTGAGTTCCTTCTCCCATTCTTCCATAACCTTGTCTAGGACGACGTTGAACAGAATAGGAGAGAGAGTCCATCACCTTGTCTCACACCTGTTTGAATGTCGAAGGGTTCTGAAATTTCTCCCATAAATTTCACTTTAGATTTTGTGCCCGTTAGTGTTTGTTTTATGAGTTCTAGGGTTTTGGGATCTAGTCCTCTCTCTTCTAGAATTTGGAATAGTGAGGGTCTGTCTATCGAATCATATGCCTTTTTGAAATCTACAAATGTGCATACTGTAGGCTTTTGTCTGAGGGCTCGTAGTTTAAGTATGGTTTTGAGGTTGAAAATTTGTTCTGGGCATGACCTGTTTGGTCTGAATCCTGCTTGAAATTCTGATAATTTGGGTTCTAATTGTTGTTGTGTTCTATGCAAGAGACAGGCTGATAGTATTTTGTATGTGACTGATACAAGTGAGATTCCTCTGTAATATTGTTTACGTCTAACTTGCTGCCTTTTTTATGTAGTGGATGGATTAGAGCAATCTTCCAGTCATCCGGTAGCTTTTCGGTTTGCCAAATGTTTTGGATTATTTGTGTAATTTCTCTGAGTGAATTTGGGCCTAAATTTTTCAGAAGTTCAGCTACAATTCCGTCTTTCCCTGATGCTTTGTTGTCTTTAAGTTTCTTGATATGTGAATAAATTTCTTCTTGAGTTGGTGGTGACGAATTGTCCGCTATGATTTCTGGCTGTACTTTCGGGAATCTCTTTTTGGGTTCTGGACAATTTAAAAGCTGTGAAAAATATGTAGCTAATTCTTGGCAGTTTTCCTTATTTGTCAAGGCTAGTTTACCATCTTGCTTCCGAAAGCAAAGGTTCTGTGGGGAATATCCTTTAATTTGGTTCGCAAAGGTCTTGTAGAAATCGTGTGTGTTGTAATTTTTGAAGTTGTCTTCAATTGACTTCAGTTGGACATGGACGTATTTCCGTTTATTTTGTCTTAAAATCTTGGATACATGCTTGCGAACTTCGAAGAATTTCTTCTGTGTTTCTTCTGATTTGTTACAATTGTAGTTTTGAAATGCCTTTTTCCTTTCTTCTAGTGCGGTCTCACATTCTTGATTCCACCAAGGATGTTTTGGTTTCTTGTGAAGAGGGATTAGGTCCTTCTCCCAGCTCTCTGCAGGTCGTTTTTCCCATTCTTCTGAAATTTTGGAGTCCTTGATTTTGTGTAGATCAAATTTTGGAATCACCGATGTTTTCCTGTTGAATTTCCCCTTGGGTGTGAATTTAATTTTGATTCTGCTTAAATAATGATCCGAATCGATGTTAGCACCTCTGCGCACTTGCACATCATGAATTTCCTTTTGGTAATCATATGATATTGCCACATGATCAATCTGAAATTCTCCTAAATGATGGATGGGTGATCGCCAAGTTTTTTGCTTTTTGGGATTCTTCCGGAGTGATGGTGACATAATTTTGAGGTTATTTTGTTGGCATAACTCAATGAGGCGTGTACCATTTTTATTGGTGAATCTGTGGGCTGAATAGTCTCCCACTGTCCTCCTGTATTTGTATTCCCTGCCAAGCTGTGCATTGAAATCACCGAGTAGAATTTTCACATCATTTTTAGGGATTTTGGCCATTTCTGTTTCAAGTTCTTCCCAGAATCTTTCTGTTTTTTTCAGGCTCCTTTTTATTGTCTCCATTTGTTGGTGCATGCACATTAATAAAGGTGTATTTTTTGTTTGTATGCCTGATTCTTAAGGTCATAAGCCTATTGTTGATGGGTTTCACCTCTATTACTGAATCCAAAACTTTTTTGTCTACACAGAAGGCCATTCCTAACAATGCTGCTCCTTTACCAATTTTCTTGTTTGTTCCACTTTTGAAGATCCTGTAATTATTGTAATCCATCGTTTCTGAATCGGTGAAGCGTGTTTCTTGTAGGGCCAGAATTTGGATTTTCTGCTTTGTAAGTTCTGTTGTGAGATTGTGCAGTTTTCCTGTTTGAATCAGTGTCTGAATGTTGAATGTGCCAATGAAAGTGTGAGTCTTTCGTGGAAGTTTATCAGAGCACTCCGACTTGCTCTCTCGTATTCGCCCAAGCTCCCCAGAATCCGAATGCTTGGTTGCCACTTTAGAGTGGGTGGATTGTCCACCTGGGGTAATTTTGTCTTTACTTGTACGAGTCATGTCTGCTTGTAAGCAATCTTCTAGCTTTCGCTAGTGGTGTAGAACCAGGGATTGTTAGTTCCTGGAGCATATTTACAGCCGCACCTCTGGTGATCAGACGCTGACCACTTGCCGCTTGCTACAAGTCAGACGCGAAGTGGATTTGATTCGGTTCTTCCGCTCTCTCTGCCATTGGGATATGTCCTCTTCTGCCGTCGAGGCCGTTGACCACTTCTCTGTTTACCTCAGTTGATCCGCGGGTGCTTATTTGGCTAAGCCTTATTCACACCTGTCCTGCATATCTACAGGAGCTTCCCCTATCAGCCATATGGGACGCGCCGTGTCGGGGTTGAGGGCCCCCACCCCAGTGTCTTACGCAGGGTTATGCCTAGCTCCTACTCATTTCAGAACCAGACCCCCACGTAAGCTGACCGGGTCTTATTTATTATTATTATTATTATTATTATTATTATTATTATTATTATTATTATTATTATTATTATGTCCGACTCGCTGGCGTACTGGCCTTCGGTTCAGAGGTCCCGGGTTCGATTCCCGGCCGGGTCGGGGATTTTAACCTTAATTGGTTAATTCCAATGGCTCGGGAGCTGGGTGTTTGTGCTGTCCCCAACATCCCTGCAACTCACACACCACACATAACACTATCCTCCACCACAATAACACGCAGTTACCTACATATGGCAGATGCCGCCCACCCTCATCGGAGGGTCTGCCTTACAAGGGCTGCATCCGGCTAGAAATAGCCACACGAAATTTTAAAAATTATTATTATTATTATTATTATTATTATTATTATTATTATTATTATTATTAGATACAAAATGTGCCTCGTACACTCTTTCCTGGAATAGTGATCAGTAAGAGAGGAAAAAAAATTTAAGATCGTTTTGAATATCTTATATTTCGCGTCTGTAACCGTATTGATAAGCCTCATTCATCGGAGACTGTCGATTCGCTGGTTGGTGCTGCTCATATCATTAAAACGAGGAGGTTCTTTATTTACGTTCTTCAGTACACAGAAATTAAAAGAATATGTATTAGAATGTTCTCTTAACGAATAATGACGCTTGGCTCATAGAGCCTCGCATTACGAAAGTGCCACCGTCACAGGAGCAGCAGTCTTTCATCTCCATCGAGCGAGAGTCCATGTAAGGCAGGAACTGGACTCCAAAACAGGTGATTTACATGGAGGGATCATGAATAATGAATTGGCTGTCTCAGCGTGTGGATGGTCTGCCAGCATTTTGGACGCAGGTGTACAATTGATCTGGTTATACCTGCTGTGAATGCAGAGTGGTTTATTTATACTTTCCTTTTTAAATTATTCTAGAAATATAGTTTCTGTTTAAGTGTTCTTCTCAGTCAAGGAAAATTGAAGTGTCGTGATCAAGCAAACTGAAGAGTTTGATACAAAAATAACAGTATAAATTGTATATGCGAGTTTCTGAGAATTAGCCCCGAGGTAGCAGACAAGAATGGACGTGTTTTTTATTAAAAATGATTCATAAGAATCCACTCTCATAAGAGTAGGGAAGAAACGAAGGCAAGAGAACTTTCATATCTATGTCTATGACTAACAAAAATATTAGGCCAGTTGGACTAGACAAAAGAGTGACTGAAACCGAACAAGTGGCCGCGCGGTTTGGGTCACGTAGCTGTCAGCTTGCCATCAGGAGATAGTGGGTTCGTATCCCACTGTCCGCAGCCTGGAAGATGTTTTTTTTTTTCGTGGTTTCCCATTTTCACACCAGGCAAATCCTGGGGATGTACCTTCCTGAAGGCCACGGTCGCTTCCTTCCCATTCCTAGCCCTTTCCTATCCCATCGTCGCCATAAGACTTATCTGTGTCAGTGGCGACGTAACGCAAATTGTAAAAAAAAAAAAAAAAGAAAAAAAAAAGAAAAGCGTGTTTGAATGGGTGGCTGCTTTTCTAGAAAATAGAACTCAGAGAATTAGGGTAGGTGAAGCATTGTCTGATCCTGTAATGATTAAGAGGGGAGTTCCTTAAGGCAGTATTATTGGACCTTTATGTTTTTTTATAATATATATCAATAATAAGTGTTAAGAACTGGAATCAGAGATAAAGATTTCTTTCGGATGATGTTATACTGTATAAAGTAATACATAAATTACAGACTTGTGAACGAATGCAGAAAAGACCTTGGCAGTGGTGTGAGATAGACAGCAGACAATGGTATGATGGTAAACGGGGGTGAAAAGTAAGGTTGTGAGGTTTTTTTTTAACTTTGCTAGTTGCTTTACGTCGCACCGACACAGATAGGTCTTATGGCGACGATGGGACAGGGAAGGGCTGGGAGTGGGAAGGAAGCGGCCGTGGCCTTAATTAAGGTACAGCCCCAGCATTTGCCTGGTGTGAAAATGGGAAACCACGGAAAACCATCTTCAGAGCTGCCGACAGTGGGGTTCGAACCTACTATCTCCCGAATACTGGATACTGGCCGCACTTAAGCGACTGCAGCTATCGAGCTCGGTGGTTGTGAGTTTAGCCAAGAGAAGAAGTTATCTCAGTTTTAATTACTGTGTTGATGGGGTGAAAGTAACTAATGGGGATCACTGTAAGTAGCTAGGTGTTAATTTTAGGAAATATATTTATGGGGGTAATCACCTAAAGGAGATTGTAAATAAAGGTTACAGATCTCTTCATATGACTATGATGGTATTTAAGGCTTGTATTAAGATGTAAAGGAGAGGATATATGTCACTGGTAGAACCACAGTTAGAGAATTGTTCTAGTAATGGAACCGTCGCTAGAATTGCTCGATATGAGGATTGAGGAAAATCCAGTGAAAAGCAGCGCGAATTGTTCTGGGCAATTTCCTTCAAAAAGAGTGGTGTTACGAAAATTTTGCAAACTTTGGGCTGGGAAGACTTAGGAGTAAAGAGACGAACTGCTCGACTAAGCGGTACGTTCCGAGCTGTCAGTTCAGAGATGGTGTGGAATTACATTGACGAATAAGGTTTTAGCAAGGGAGGTGTTCGATAAATTTGCAACAGCTTTAAAATTAATAAAGGACTTGGAAAGCAACCTGGACGACTGCCCTTTTGGCAGGTCAATAGTGATTGTGTGTCTGTTAACTTTTCCTTACTGTTCAAATGTCAGCGGAAATATTTTGGGCAATCCATCTTCATGATGTTCCATTATTCCTACGATAACGTTCGCGATGTACCTTTCTGCTGTGTCCGTTGTTTCGTTAATTGAAATCCTCTTTATCTTTTCACAAACCTCACTGGGAATTTATTTATTTATTTTATTTATTTATTTATTTTCTTTATTGTGAACTTAACAGGTCACGAGTCCCAAATACAATGTTCACGACAATTGTTACTTAGACGTTAAACATACAATAAAACAGAAACAATATATAGCTAGAATAATCTTAAAAAATTAATTCCAATGACACACAAGTCACATTACTAAAAAAATCATTAAGGATACTATAACTAATATTACATTACAGTATTAATTGCTTCTAATTAAAATTAGTGTAACATTTAAAACAATTATTTAACAGGATTTCCACTTGGAATGTAATACATTTAATAGCATGGTTTACAACATTTATACTAATTTTCCTTTTTTAAATTCCTCCATAATCTATTAAATTATATTCAGAAGTACAGTGTTACATGTCGAAGTGAATGTAGCTTCGGTCATACTAAAAATATCAACATAGGGATGAATATTATTGTAGAGTCTCATCGCCTTGTTAATTGGAGAGTTCTTATGAATTTCAGTCTTAGCCTTTGATAGAAAGAATATATTTCTAGGACGACTTAGTTTATGCGGCACATAGAATGTTATTGACTTCAATATCTTTGAGTCATCAATTACAAAATTATTTTATACAGGAAAGTCAAATCTTTGCAACTTCGTCTGTGGCGCAAGCTATTCATACCATATTCCTTCAGTATACCTGAATAATTTATTAAGGTTGGGTAATTTCCTGTGATTTTATGTCATGAATTTTAAAAACTTGTTTTGAGCACTCTCAATAAAATTGATATTCTTTGTGGTCATTGGGTTCCAGATAATTGAGCCATACTCAAGTCTGGATCTTACAAACGAGTTAAACAAGATTAATCGTGTCTTTGGACGAAATAATAACGAATTCCGTGTAATGAAGCCTAACATTTTAAGAGCATTTTTCGTAATTACTTGAATATGGGCGTTAAATCTTAAATCTTCATTGAATGTTATTCCTGTATCCATTTTCGTCTTGACACGAGTTAATATGTCAGTATCCATTGCATAGTTATATTTATCTTCCGTGTCTTGCGAATAAATGTCATAGCTACACATTTACTTTTTTTTTTTTTTGTTTTTTGTTTTTTTGCTAGTGGCTTTACGTCGCGATGGAATGGCGGCGATGGAATAGGAAAGGCCTATGAGTTGGAAGGAAGCGGCCGTTGCCTTAATTAAGGTACAGCCTCATCATTTGCCTGGTGTGAAAATGGGAAACCACGGAAAACCATCTTCAGGGCTGCCGACAGTGGGATTTGAGCCTACTATCTCCCGGATGCAAGCTCACAGCCACATGCCCTTAACTGCACGACCAACTCGCCCGGTTTTTACCTATATTAAAATTTAACTTATTCTGTTTGCTCTAGTCTACAAGATAATCTAAATCGTTTTGAAGTTGTTGACAATTTGATACTGTTTTAATAGAATTGTATATTTTATTATCAGCAGCAAAAATAATAATTTCAGATGATGTTATAGATAGTTTCCGGTAAGTCATTAACAACGATAAGAAATAGCAAAGGCCCCTATTTAGAACCTTGAGGAACTCCAGAATTCACATCAAATTTGAAAGATATATGACCTTTGTAACTTACAACCTGAGTTCTATCCTTTAAATATTATACCAATAAGTTTTGTAATGTAGTAGAATATTTTGGACTACATTCTTTTAGCGTACGGGCAACTTTTCTAATACAATAAACATGTTTGAGGCACGGGAGGTCAGTATTTACTATTTATTCTCTCTTTGTTACAAAGAAGTCTTTGGTAAGATCAACATAAATAACGGTAGGACACAGAAAATAAGTAAACCAGCCTAAATATTTCCGTTATTTTAATCATAAAATCAATTTATACAGCTTATGAAGTCAAGAATCTTATTTTCTACAACTTTTCTTGTGTAGTATTTATAAGACCAGTATTAACGGAAATATTTGAACATTTATTTTTAGATAGTCCCCTAAAATACTATTTCAACCACCGGGAATAAAATTATTTATGGCCTAGATTGCAGTAATTTCTCTCCCTAACTAACCAATTTCATACACTCTTGTTAACCCATTTTCTCGTGTTACGCGAACGTACATACATACAGACAGACACGACGGAACGCGAACATACATACATATAGACAGACACGATGGAATGTTTTTAAAAAAAATGCAGTTTCTTCATGTTCTGGATACGGCCAACACAGAAATACCTTCGTTTTTTTAAAGTTCAGACTAAAGTACGGATAAAACTCTTATTTTACTTATGTAGATATTATTATGGAATTCTTATGTCCACACGAAACAAACCGTTAGGACAGGATTAGGACGCGGCGTATGTAGATATGACGTAACTTATATCACCACTCCCTTTATTTGAACGACTGGACGTTTGGTTGAGTGACTCACTTAGATAACAGCAGAGGCTATTCTTGGCTCATCTATTTCATTGTACGGCATCGCTAAGGAGTTGGCACTTAAATAAACGGTCGTATGATCTGCACTCATTAGTGGAGGAGTACTGACCAACGATAAGCACATTTCATATCTCGCTACGATGATAAAGTCAGTACCGCCTGTATTTCACACTTCTCACCGATAGAACCGCCCGACTCGTTGGCTGAATGGTCAACGTACTGGCCTTCGTTTCAGAGGGTCCCGGGTTCGATTCCCGGCCGGGTCGGGGATTTTAACCTACATTGGTTAATTCCAGTGGCCCAGGGGCTGGGTGTTTGTGCCGTCCCCAACATCCCTGCAACTCACACACCACACACAACACTATCCTCCACCACAATAACACGCAGTTACCTACACATGGAAGATGCCGCCCACCCTCATCGGAGAGTCTGCCTTACAAGGGCTGCACTCGGCTAGAAATAGCCACACGAAATTTAATTTTTACCAATAGAACCAAGCGTATCGAGAGGATATGCTACCCACCTGTCCTCTAATGTTCTTTTGAATGTAGACTTAGTGCAGAAGTAATACTGTGACCATATGAAATCTCTACATCTCTGAGTATGTATGTATGTATGTATGTATGTATGCATGTATGTATGTATGTATGTATGTATGTATGTATGTATTTAGGCTATGTATGAATGTTCAGTCCTCAGATCGAAGGCTGTTTGGGTCCTCAACGGCTCCACCATTAGCTGTCATAAATGGTCGAAGCATCTCTGAAGAGGTGTACTAGGAAAATGAGGAGTGACGTAATTTCCCCTTGCTTTCCTCACTGAACCACAAGTTGCTATTACATATTAGTCTGCCAAGTATAAAACTCAACTTTGTCTGTCTGTCTGTCTGTCTGTCTGTCTGTCTGTCTGTCTGTCTGTCTGTCTGTCTGTCTGTCCGTCCGTCTGTCTGTCTGTCTGTCTGTCTGTCTGTCCGTCTGTCTGTCTGTCTGTCTGTCTGTCTGTCTGTCTGTCTGTCTGTCTGTCTGTCTGTCTGTCTGTCTGTCTGTCTGTCTGTCTGTCTGTCTGTCTTGGAGTCCGGTTAGAACTCGAGAACCACTTGACGGATTTTGATACGGTTTTCGCTGTTACCTAGAAGATTTCCGGAGGATGGTTTTCGTGTATAGAAGATTGAACTGTGATGATAGAGAGCCGAGCAGTATCGATTTCTGAAAAAAAAAACTCGAAGAAAAAACGTGCCAGGTACAACTTTAACGGCTTACGCTGCCTTATCCATTGAAGGTATCCACAGAGTATAGCCTATACATAAGAATTGGAAGCATTAAAAAATCTAAAAAAATAGTCCTGGCGATCACATATCTACCTTTAAAATCTCGCCCACAATAACAGTTTGCATGGTATTCGTTATTTATTGTAATCAGTACAAATCCTGTTATAGGTACGGAAAGAGCATTCGTGAGGCTCAGCTTATCACTGTCTAAACCATTACACTGGAGAACCGTTGAGCAAATTTTTCTGCGGTTTTCTTTGTTGCCGACGAGATCACCTGACAAAGGTTTTCATGCATCAAACGTTGAACTGTAATGGAAGGACGCCGAGCAGTAACAGTTTATACGACAGAACTCGAAGAAAGTGACGGCACACAAACAGTACCTCGGCTTACGCTACCATTAAAAATATCGACAAACTGCTTGTACAAGAATTGTAGCGAGTAAAATGTCCTCCAAAAAACTCCCACCCACCACTTACCTATCTTTAAAGGTTCGACCACAACTTCAGTATTTATGTCTTTTAACGATAGAAATCGTGTGCTAAGTACGGGAAGACCATTCTAGAACTCAAGAACTGCAGGAGAGATTTTTACCCGGTTGTTGCTGTTGTCTAGAGGATGTGGCGGCAAAGGTTTCCGTGTATTTAAATATTGAACTCTGATTAAATAAAACCCAACAGAAATGGTGTTGCGGAACAACCAAATAAAAGTGGCAGCACGCAAAAACTTCCTCGGCAGCCCTGAAGATGGTTTTCCATGATTTCCCGTCTTTTACACCAGACAAATGCTGGGGTTGTACCTTAATGAAGGACACGGCCGCTTCCTTCCCACTCCTAGCCCTTTCCTATCCCTTCATCGCCATAAGACCTATCTGTGTCGGTGCTACATTAAGCAATTGTAAAAAACAGCTTCCTCGGCTTAGGCTGCCTAAACTGTTCAAGATATCCACAAACTACATGTATAAGAATTGTAGAGTATAAAACGTTGTAAAAATGTTCGTAGGGCCACATACCTAACTTTACAAGGTCGCTCACACTAACAACTTTTATATGCGTTGAGAGTAGAAACTCTTCGCTAGGTATGGGAAGAACATTCGTAACACTCGGCTTAACGCTGCTAAAACCTGTAGTAATGATATTATCGGACTACATGTGTTAGAATTACTTATATAAAATGTTCTACGAAAAATTCCACGAGACCACATGCGTTTAAGGAAGTGCTCAACTAAACAACTACAAGTTTCTACGTCTTCGGCCATATGAACCAAATTAGTTTTCAAATATTCGTTTTAAAACAATGATAGGGGAGAATCATTATTTCCATGCAAGTTAAGACGAGGAACAATCAGTCAAAAAATCTGGAAAACTAATAAATGGTTGTCTGATTTGACAGATTCAATCTGCATTCCAGTTCATAAAAAAAAAAAGAGCTCGGGACAATTGCCAAACCTACAAAACACTAGTCTTGATACCCCATGCTAGTAAAGTAATGCTCTGTATCATCCTAGAGAGAATCAAAGCATATCTTTTGCCGCAAATACCAAAAGAGCCGGCTGGATTCACGCCAGGAAGATTAACTCGCGAATATATCCTGAATACCCGACAAATCATTGAAAAATTCAGAGAATTCAGTGTTCTCGTATTCATCTGCCTCGTCGATTATAAGAAAGCATTTGACTGTGCAATGGCATAAAATTTGGATGATACTTTCCACTCCAACTGGCCAACTTAATAAGATCTATGTATGGGAACAGCACGGGTAAAGTCAAAATTGCCTACAAACTGAGTGATTCTCTGAAGATAGAAAAAGGCGTCTGTCAAATCTGTGCACTGAATTCTATTTTATTCAATGTCTGTGGAGAATGAATAATGAGGAAGGCAACGGAAAACCTGCAGGGTAGTAACAAAATAGGTGGAAAAATTATTAACAACCTGAGGTACGCTGATGACACCACATTAATAGCTTCCTCTGAAGTTGAAATGTTTTCCTCCTTCGCAGAGTTGAAAAGATAAATAATGAAATTGGGTTACATATTAATAGAGAAAAGACCAAGGTGTTCATCATTGAGAGATCAAACCGGTTCGAAAATATTAAGCTTGTGAATAACTTGCAGGTAGTGAACCATTTTGTTTGTCTATGGTCACTTATTACAAATACAGGTGACTGCACTGCCGAAATAAAAAGAAGAGTAGCTATTTCCTAAACTACTATGGTGTTGTTACAAGTTATGAAAGAACAATTAATATTACCGTCGCCACCAAAATACGCCAGGTCATCACACTGGTGTTCTCCTCCTTCCTATACGCATGTTGGACGCTGAAAAAGATCGGTCTTCACTATATTAATGCCTTCGAAATGTCCTGTTGGAGGGGGATGACGATAATTCCATAGACTGCCAAAAGAACCAATGTCGATACTTGGTGAGGTGCAGATCAAAATTATTACCCGAGCAAGGGCAGGAGAAGCGAATAAGTGGCAGGACGTAGGCTACTGGACAAACGACCACACAAAAAACTTTATATTCAGAATGTATTTCCTAAATGATTGCTTGTATCTTCTTTTCTGTTTATTTTCCAAAAGCAACAGCAACAATAACGATTTAACAATTAAACAACGATGGAATAAATACAGTATTTAGAACAGAATATTATGATATTTAACAGTTCAAGCCTTTAGAGCGCAAATACATATCGGGGAGAAGAAACTTCCTATTCACGTGACCTATTAGCCTCTCCAAGGATACAACAATCTTTGGCACATAGCACAAGAAACTGCAGCTTCCTATAGTTAAGTTATACAGTACAAGATAGATAGAACTCCCACATTTCATTATCAAAGGCCGAACGTGCCTAGGCTTCACACCCAGGTATCTTTTAGTACATTAAAAACTTAACAGCTTTTACCCAATTTAACACTCGCTGCCCTTACTCAACAGGGAAGCAACAACACAGCATATGGATCAGAAGGATCCAAAAAAAAAAAGCAGGAGCAGTAGTTCATACTACACGGCCAAGAATAAGAAAATTAAAGGTTAATAGAACAAGCCGAAAACTAAAGTAGGCTGGGATGCTGAACCCCCTCAAGCTATCCCGCGATATGACTTGCACTAAAACCTAATGAACAGAAGGCCCGATGACACAGACGATAAGCTATACTACATTGGTGAGTAAAACGGGAGAGAAAATTAATGGCCGAAAATCAAGAAAAAATTAGAAATTTTGAAAAGTTTAAGTCATCAAAAATGTCAAGTGAACAAAGGAAACGAGGGTCCACACTCATACATCTTTAATAAATTGCTAGACACCCGCTTGGGTGGTTATACTTCATAGGAAGAAAGCCTAGAAACCTATATATTACAGATTAAGTTACATTAAGGGAAAGCCTACATTAAAATGAGGTAAACGCGGCTCGACCCTAACCGTTACATGCTAGAGTGGAACGCTGTTATCTTCCCGTCGTCATACGCAAGTAAGTTCACATGATAGATCAACTTTGTTTTAGCTGCCTAAATTAGAAATTGCATCAGAAGCCTGTAACCTTGTGTGAGAAGAACCTCACTCCGCGTAGCACTGATCATGACAGAAACACAAAGTCCACGATTGCTTCTATTTATAGGGACAAGCTAGGTGATGATAGGTTGATTGAATTTGAAATCACAGCAGTGGCAACTTAAGAACAGATGAAGTATGCAATCGAGTGCCAATCAGTCGATACTTGGTGAGGTTCAGATCAAAATTGTTACCCGAGCAAGGGCAGGAGAGGCGAAGAAGTGGCAGGGCGTAGGCAATCTTCATACCAAACTTCTGGGTGGCACTCCAAACCAAAAGTAGTGACATCTAAACTTAAAACCAGGTGGTCTTCATTAAGTTCAGACTGTCTCCGCGAGACTTCATCACATTCAGACGTTTAAGGTGTTGCCTACCACTAGGGAGAGGCCGCACAAAATGTTACAAAAATACACCTGAATATCACAGTGAAACAAAGAATATTTCGGGCACACTATTATGAAGGACGGATTTGGAAAAATTGTCCTGCAGGGGATGGTTGAAGGCTCGAAAGACTGTGGAAGACCTCCAACAAAATCTATCGACCAAATGCTGCGTTACAACAGTGCATTCGAATGGCGAAAAAAAAAAAAAAAAAGAACTGCATGACACAACATTACAAATAGGATTAAAACAGAGTCTAAACTCCACGATACTTGGAATTGAAAATAATATGTAGCATCATAATCTACGTCCAGCAATATGGCAGCTGTTCCAGCACACAACATTCCAATGTCATGTCGCAAGAGGCCCAACCTATCAAGGTCTACATCCAACAAATTGGTCGCTGATTTAGCACACGATGTTATGGCCATAAATATTCACAAGATTATCAGAAAGTTCTGCTGCCTTCGGTGATTTTACGGTGCGTAAGGGACTTTGCGGTGACCTAGACGAAACGCTAGTGACAGACGGTCGAAACTCGATTAAACACAGCGCATTTGTACCTACAGTACTGTAAATAGAAGACAGAGTTCTAGAATACGGTAATAACGTGAGGAAGAAAATGACGAACACTGGTTGCCTGGTTACCACGTCTCGGTATTCTGCCCACGCTGAATTGTTTGCGCTAAAGTGATGACTCTAATTCCAGATAGACCTCCAGCTCAAAAACATATCCATGTTAATAATAATAATTTCGTGTGGCTATTTCTAGCCGAGTGCAGTCCTTGTAAGGCAGACCCTCCGATGAGGGTGGGCGGCATCTGCCATGTGTATGTAATTACGTGTTATTGTGGTGGAGGATAGTGTTACGTGTGGGTGAGTTGCAGGTATGTTGGGGACAGCACAAACACCCAGCCCCAGGGCCATTGGAATTAACCAATGAAGGTTAAAATCCCCGACCCGGCCGGGAATCGAAGCCGGGACCCTCTGAACCGAAGGCCAGTACGCTGACCATTCAGCCAACGAGTCGGACGTATCCATGTTAAAACAGTTATGTATATTTAACATTAGCCAACATTGGAAGGATTCATCTAACCTCTGACAGTCAGGGTTTACGCAAGATTTATTCAAATCCATGTCGCTGCAATAGCTAAAACTGGTATGCCTTTCTGTTCTACTTAGTGGGGTTTTTACTTACCTCAAAGAACACATTCGTTTGAATTTGCAGAACTGGTCGACACAAGCGGGACCGTGGGTAGAAGCTTGGGTTCCAACTACAAATAAACATACATTGAAAATGAAATGAATAGTCACAATTCATGTTAATACTTTACATCAAGCATGTCAAACCCGCGGCTTACGACTCAGATATGTGCGCCTCTACCTTGTTATGGGGAAATAAGTGGAATGCAGCTCGCTTTCAGAGTGTTCGTACATGAATTGTTGTAAGTGGAATTTCTGATATTTAATGGAACATAAACAGTTTAATTTCGATTTGTACTGTAATAACTTCCATAATGACTTACTTACTTATTGGAATAGGTTATGAAGGCCTGTCAATTTGTTTTAGTTTGATTGTTAAAAAACACATTGCGAAACTCACGTTAAAACTGTCTGACATATTCCGACTAATAAGATTCATTGCCACAAAATTTGTTCCAACCACTATCTCGCAATGAACTAATAAACTACTCAATAATTTGTCGCCATACACAACAACACAATGAACGAAAATCACAACAGTTATTAACCGGTCGGAGTGGCATAGACGGTTGAGGCGCTGGCCTTCTGACCCCAGCTTGGCAGGTTCGATCCCGGCTCCGTCCTGTGGTATTTGAAGGTGCTTCAAATACGTCAGCCCAGTGTCGGTAGATTTACTGACACGTAAATGAACTTCTACGTGACTAAATTCAGGTACATCGGCGTCTCCGAAAACAGTCAAAAGTAGTTAGTGGAATGTAAAAACAATAACATCATTATCACAACAATTCACCTAGTCTCCTTTATATAATATTCCCGTCTCTCCTGAAACCGTCGTAAATTTCCGAGCACGGTGTACTGGATGTTCCTAATGGTTGAGTCATCAGTGTGTCAGAAACGAGAGGTGACGCGACCTCACAATCAGTCGGCTTTCGTCTTTGTTGAAGAAAGTAAATATATTTCCTTGATACGGTTGTCTGGAAGCAGGTATGTCTTTCTCGAAACCAAGTGAGAGTAAATGAAAAATTACTGTTGAACTTCGTATTTTTCACGAGAATTAGAAATTACATTATTTTCGCTGTGAAGTGGAAGATGAAATTATTTCCTTAGTGTGCATGAGTGCCGCCGGTGTACCAACGTTACATAACATTAAACATCAATATGAGCTATATAAATACGACCTGTATGACGCATTAATGCGACAATATAATTTAAAACAATCACAGTCGGTATTAAAATAACAGACAGACCACGATAATGTAATAAAGCGAAACTGCTGTATACGCAGTCTACGAAATATTGTTGCAGTTCATAGCCAAACAAACCGAAACATTCACGGAGAGCGACTTTATAAAAACCTGCCTGATAAAAAGTGCTGACCGGGCGAGTTGGCCGTGCGCGTAGAGGCGCGCGGCTGTGAGCTTGCATCCGGGGGATAGTAGGTTCGAATTCCACTATAGGCAGCCCTGAAGATGGTTTTCCGTGGTTTCCCATTTTCATACCAGGCAAATGCTGGGGCTGTACCTTAATTAAGGCCACGGCCGCTTCCTTCCAACTCCTAGGCCTTTCCTATCCCATCGTCGCCATAAGACCTATCTGTGTCGGTGTGACGTAAAGCCCATAGCAAAAAAAAAAAGTGCTGAAATGCTTTGTCACGGATGTGTTAAGTCTTTTCAAGGCAGTTCACTGTCACGAAATACGATTGCTGAAAGAGCAACTGATCTGGCTTGCAATTTGTGTGTTCAAATCAAAACAAAACAAAAACATCTCATTTCTACGCTTTTTCCATCGTTTATGACGAGATTACAGGCATCGATGGCGTAGCACATTTGGCTGGTTTTATTCGTGCTTGCGATCTGGAATTCAACATTTTCGAGGAATTAATAGAAATAGTGCCGTTCCATGACACTACTACTGAGAGGACGTATTCAGTTCTGTCGATTACAACAAAAAAATATTAATTTTATGTGTGTGTTTTTTTAGCATAGAGACAATAAGTGGCTATTGTCGTTAAGTGAAAGTAACCACCACTTGGAACATTCAAAATGATTTTTATTTTAGTTAGTGACGTCTGGCATTTCAAATCGTTGGGATAAATGCAGTGCGGGGGTGGTGTGATATATGTACCATCGCAATATTATACCTTGGAACTTTCCAAATTATTTTTCCCGTGATCTTTATTTTAGTTAGTGACTTGTAGCATTTCAAATAATTCTCCATTTACTTTACAAAACTATTTGTTCTCAGAATTCTCATCTGTAAACCAAGGTATGTCTGTTCTTGTTGAAAAAGACCCTCTATAGGGGCACTTGAAGGAATACCTGTATTTAATTTGAAGAACATCCCTAGCAATGACGGATATTCTAGGATGATGCCCTTGGAAGTACTGGAGAGGTAAGAAAATGAATGCCTCATTTAGCACTGGTGAAGCGACTGGTTCTTGTATAGTAAAACTGGAAAAAAATATCTTCATCATCACTTATTTTTCCCCGTTTCTGCTTCCATGCTATGTATATCCAATGTTATCCATAGGGCCTTTTTAATGGGCGTGCCGTCCTGCCGTTTTTACAAACCGCCCGACTAACATAACCTAGATATGTGGTTGTTACATAATATTAATGCATATTTGAGTCATTGGGTGTTCCATATTAAAATATATACACTGTAAAACTGTTTATTTAAATGATAAATATTCATTATTGTCAGCATAATTGCATCAGTTACATCGGAGTTTAAATGTTTAGTTTGACTATCACGTAGTGTGCGCGAGCGGTGTCTGGATTAGCGTGGAATCGCATGCGAGCACAGTGTTGCCAGGTCTACAAATAAAAATCGGCAGATTTTACGTAAACATTTCGGGACTTTTAATGAAAATGTCGGTAGTTTCTCGAACATTGAAACGTTATATTGTAACTAAATTAAAGAACGCAATAGTCATTGGAAGTTATTATGAGAAAAATATACAATTTCACTCACCGCACTCTCTGGCCACTCCGTTCTTCTTCTTCTTCTTCTTCTTCTTCTTCTTCTCCTTCTTCTCTTTCGCCCCAATCTTTCTGTAGATGTAGTTATTCACCAGGCATAGAAATTGTGTGCCAATTTTGAAGTTGTAGTAGGATGCAGATTTTATATTCTATATACGGGTCGGTGATTTCCCTTCAAATGATGCAGTCAAGCATGAGTTTTGAGTTCAATAAGAGGGGAGAGATTACGTAATTCGAGCCTAAAATGAATGCGGGGACGTACCTAATGAGTAATGTTATCAATAAAACGTCACGCAGTGAGACGGGGAAAGAGTTTTTCGGCACAAATATATCATGTACCATTAATCATTATTCATTCTCCATAAATTTGGATTAGAAGAAATTTTGGGAGATTTTTCGGTTTTTCTGGTGTGTTGCAAAAAAACCCGGGAGATCTCCTGAAATCTCGAGAGACCTGGCAACACTGTGCGAGCACTCGATTTCGCATTACGTCGCAACCCGTATGGCATTCCACAGCAACCGAGTGATAGGCAGCAATGTTCTATTTTTATGACAAAACCCTGTAAATTCAAAATACTGTGTTATGTTTTGTTCGTGATAATAACACTAAAATAGTTCAAACTTGCAGTTAATATTTACTTGTCATTGTTAATGTCCTATGGGTAACAAACTGAAGTTTTATCATGTTCATTTTTTTTTTACGTAGTATTCCCCACCCGGCTACTCATTTCTGCCCGGCCGTCGACAATTTCTGGGGAGAACACTGATATCGATCACTAAAGTGTACAGTAATGATAGAATATAACCATTACTAGAATCTAACGGTTACAGTTATATTACAAGTAAAACTTGCTAAAAAGTAATCGTTAAAAGTAATTCAATTACTTTTACTCAATTATTTCTCAACTCTGACCTATAGAGGACGGTTCCTTCTGAAATAGTAATGACTACCATAGCCTGTTCCAGATTTAACTTTATCCTGTGGAGTATAATATATTGTCTATAAGAAGAGCACCCAGATTTTCTTTTCGGGAGGAGCCTGAAGGAACACACATTTTAACTGTTCGACCCCTCATCAAGACACTTGGGGAGATGAAAGTTATTACCTTAGGACACATGCATATCAAATAAACTATTTGTGGCTTGCCCGCAAATTGCCGCGCAAATAGAAACAATTAACATTCCATGGTTTCCCATTTCTCTATGTGATGTTTGGGCGCCAGGGTTACACCAAATTTTATATTTACTAGCATAGAGACTTATACTTAAATCATCGGGGTAGGATTTTAAATAATTAACCATTAAGTATCGCTTAAGAAAGAAAATTAACGCAATATAAAATACAAATAAATTTATTATACAAAAATAATGAGATGAATCGGAAAAGTTCCTTAAAGCGTGGAGGGATTTAGAATTTACTTTACTGAATTTACTAATTCCTTGCTTTATCTAATTGAAGCTCACCAATTGCAGCTTTCGTTGAAGTCATCGGGTTTCCGTGGTTACTCGTTCTCTTCTTCTCGATGTAGAATTTGCTCCATGGGCTCCTTCCTTCTCTGATGTGGTACGGGCTATCTGGACTAGCACTCCCTAACTTGTTTCGTCTCACGCAGATCCGATAACATAACCGCATCTAAGTACTGTATCGAAGCGACAACACATTGTACGAAATAACTATGTCGCGGAGCGACCACTCAATGTCTCGAAGCGAGCACATACTGTCTCAAAATCAATAACGTCGTTCACAGTAGATGTTGTAGTTAGCTCACAGCAGAAGTTGTAGTTAGGTTGTTAGCTGCCGTTCTCGTGGTGAGAATCTCTATATATCCGGGCTCACCCCCACTCTTGGTAACAGTTCAATCTCAAAACTCATATACAACGAAGTATCTGATTCGATAGCTCGAATTATCAACTCCCCTTCTCTTCTTTCTTGACAAGTCCAGTAGGCGTGGCGATGATGTAGCTGACCAGCTTGCAAGCCTCGCGCGCGGGTCGCTGTTTACTAGCCTTGGCTCATGAGTTAAACCCAGTGAGTCATGCAAATTTCCACGCTCAAGAATAACCTTCTTCGTATACACAAATATGAGATGAAATGACAACAACAATATTGCAACATATTAACCAAATCCAATACATAATAAATTCCTATCTTTCATAATGTAATAATAAATAATAAATGATGTTATAATATATACAATACGATTTCAAAAACCTTATTTACAAATGCTTGACGTAGAATAAATATGTTATTACGAATAATTGCCGATGGCGGATAAACTTGATATCAAATGATATCGCGTAAAATGATATTATATTAAATTAGTAGGGCTGGAGAAGCCTGGACGGTTACATACGCCCTCCTGTTATTTACAGGTATAACATATATGAAAATAACACACTACACCAATACGGCTGATATATACATCATTACATCTTACAAACACTTACTAAAAACATATATAATCAAAACTTTTATCTCACTATAGAGTGTCTGTTTCAATGATACCATATAACATTAGTAATAATTCCTGCCGATTTTCTTCCGAAAGTCTGTCGGCAACACTCATAATATTTACAACATAACAACAGGTAAATAACACTATCTTTGCATTTCACCATCAAAGTGTTCGGCAGTTCCAGGTTATATTATATATACACTACACACACACGTAATCACACGTGGCTTACCTCTCTTAGATGGCCGCAAGCAATTTCTTGTTTTCATTGCAAAAAATATTACTACTTAGAAAATTATTGCATTAATTTCCTTCTGCAGTTTCAAAAAAATCCCAAGTTACTCATGGCTTCTACAATGGTGTCAGGTCTAGGTTCATAACCTATACATGAATTCACGTTTTCCAACTCAAGTACATTTAATGTTGTCAAAACAACATCTGGGAGACATTACACTTAATTCGCAGAGATATATCGTCTCAGAGAGCGAATATTATAAGTGCCCAACATGACACGATTACCATCTTTCAGTCTGTATGAACACGGACCAACCCGACAATGAATCTGGAATGGACCCTGATACAACAAAAAGAATTTCTTCGTCACCTTCTCTTCACTGGACGAGAGCATGGGGACACGTAACAAAACAGATTCTCCTACCTGAAATTCGTCTAATACCTGACGTTTCTGCTGTTTGCTACGCTTTTCAGCCGCTTTAATCAAATTCTCTCTCGCTAATCTGACATATATCTGAGAGTCCCGCTGAGGTTCCTGTGTAATACCTAGTACTTTTGTCAGCTCATTCCTTGGATTGCTGCCAAAATGAACCTCTAATGGAGTGAATTTCGTACTATCATGCTGAACCATGTTAATCCGTTTCTCAATCAACGCTAAAGAACCAACCCACGCAGTGTGCTTGTCATGAACTAAAGATCTAAACATCCTACCTAATTCCTTCATCGTGCGTTCACACATATTCCCTTGCGGATTCCTAATTGAGGAAAAAACATGTGTGATACCTAACTCTGTCATCACAGCCTTCCACTTCCTCGATGTAAATTGCGATCCACTCTCCGATAATAACCTACTAGGCGTACCTAATTCCTGAACATACTTATCACTAATAATCTTACTGCAACTAAGACCTGTCGTTTTTCTCATTAAAAGATTGACACACTGACTACTCGAAACTTCAATAATACCATTCTCTAACATGACTTCTATTTGATTGTCTACTGCTTTAGCATACTTCTGTGGAATCGGATATCTCGGTCCAGCGAATAGACTTTGATCCAGCACTGAAAATGAGTGTTCATACACATGTGTTTTTCCTGGTTTCGATGAAAATACTTCCTTGTGTTCTCTCAACACATACAACAATCGGTCCCTCTGACCATCTTCCAAATTACTACTATCTACCGCTTCTCTCAAAGCATCATCGTGGTTCTCCTCTAACCACACCTCACACAACTTAAAATCCGCTCTCTCTTCTTCGTCTTTTGAAACCTCATTAACACACCACATGTTACAAACCTCCACTTTCGTCTGAACTTCGGCATCCCACGTGACTTTAACATTCTCATTATCCCACCTTAAATATACTATCGCCTCATTGTAATCTAAACGAGCTGCGTATAAACTTAGCCAGTCAGATCCCAAGATAACATCAAATATAAGATTCGGAATAACAAGACAGATCTGAATTTTCGACTTCCCGTTAATACAAATAGGTATAGCAACTTGTTTACATATTTGCTTGGATCGTTTACCTACAGCAGTGACGATATATGTGGATTTCACAGGCATTTCTTCAATCTCAGTATTCTCCTTTTTTCTGTCCTCATACCACTTCGAAATTACACATGATCTTTGACTGCCTGAATCCAATAAAGCTTGATACTGCGCCCTCCATATAACGATCGTAACAACGGGGTTCTCACTTTTACTACCAACTTCGACTTGATTTACTTCCACCTCCCGTAATAACTCATCTCTAACATCGATATCATAATCCATGTGCGTCATTACACAATTTTTCGCAACATGTACTGAAGACTGATAATCACATCTCTCATTACCGTCTACAATCAGTTTAAATTACTTCGTCTCCTTGTATCCTGATTTCGGCTTGTACCTTCGTCTACATTACGTTCCCTCTGAACATTCCTATTTTGCTGGTGTGACTGATTACCTAGATTTTGTTGTCTCGGTTGAAACTGACCACGGTGATTGTTTTCTTGTCTTCTGGGTGGTGTTTGATAGTTTGTGTGCTCTCGTGTACTATTACTACTTCCTAACGCATCGAAACTTGCTAGCAATCTTTCCATTCCCTGAATAGACTCTATCTGTTGCATACAGCTAGCTTCGCGGATTTTGTTGGGAAAATGTCTGAGTAATAACTTCACAATATCTCTCTCCGCTGACATCCCATCTACGTTTTTACAAATCATAACGTGGGCCAAAAAATATTCGGTCATAGAAACTCCTTCGTGTGGCCTAAATTTCCCTAAGAAAATGCGTTCTCTTTACCTGCTTTGTATAGCTTCACTCCAAAATTTCTCCGTGAAATACAGACTGACAGAGCAAATGCAACACCAAGAAGGAGTGGTCAGAACTTTATGCCAATTGCAGGGTTGACTGACGTCACTGAGGTATGCTCATGATGTGAAATGCGCCGCTGTGCTGCGCACGTAGCGAACGATAAATGGGACACGGCGTTGGCGAATGGCCCACTTCGTACCGTGATTTCTCAGCCGACAGTCATTGTAGAACGTGTTGTCGTGTGCCACAGGACACGTGTATAGCTAAGAATGCCAGGCCGCCGTCAACGGAGGCATTTCCAGCAGACAGACGACTTTACGAGGGGTATGGTGATCGGGCTGAGAAGGGCAGGTTGGTCGCTTCGTCAAATCGCAGCCGATACCCATCGGGATGTGTCCACGGTGCAGCGCCTGTGGCGAAGATGGTTGGCGCAGGGACATGTGGCACGTGCGAGGGGTCCAGGCGCAGCCCGAGTGACGTCAGCACGCGAGGATCGGCGCATCCGCCGCCAAGCGGTGGCAGCCCCGCACGCCCCGTCAACCGCCATTCTTCAGCATGTGCAAGACCCCCTGGCTGTTCCAATATCGACCAGAACAATTTCTCGTCGATTGGTTGAAGGAGGCCTGCACTCCCGGCGTCCGCTCAGAAGACTACCATTGACTCTACAGCATAGACGTGCACGCCTGGCATGGTGCCGGGCTAGAGCGACTTGGATGAGGGAATGGCGGAACGTCGTGTTCTCCGATGAGTCACGCTTCTGTTCTGTCAGTGATAGTCACCGCAGACGAGTGTGGCGTCGGCGTGGAGAAAGGTCAAATCCGGCAGTAACTGTGGAGTGCCCTACCGCTAGACAACGCGGTATCATTGTTTGGGGCGCTATTGCGTATGATTCCACGTTACCTCTAGTGCGTATTCAAGGCACGTTAAATGCCCACCGCTACGTGCAGCATGTGCTGCGGCCGGTGGCACTCCCGTACCTTCAGGGGCTGCCCAATGCTCTGTTTCAGCAGGATAATGGCCGCCCACACACTGCTCGCATCTCCCAACAGGCTCTACGAGGTGTACAGATGCTTCCGTGGCCAGCACAAAATGTTCGGTCGCTGCACACACAGCACACGCTTTCGAGCTTGGTCGCGGAGCAAGGGCGGCGAACCGGCGCCAGCAGACACAAAGACGCTGCGCGGACCAACCCTCCCGTCTCACACACTCTCATTGTTGGTGTCGACCGGTCCAGCTCCACCGGGGTGAAGCTCTTTTCAGGAGACGCGGCGGCGGCCGTGGCCGCACGAACCGCGACGCTCCCACCCTCCGAACGCAATGTCGCGTTCAGTTTTAGCAACCGACCCTCAGCCAGGCGTGGTCCGGGAACGGAATCCATGGACCGCAATGTGCGTTCGAAATGTCGATGTTCATGTATCCTGCAGTTCACATGTCGACGCGCAATTTGCTGCGTTCTTCATCCACCCACGAGCCGAGTGATCCACCGTTCAGGGTTGTTTTTTTCATTTTTCGATCGTTCTCTCCACGGTGAGTGGAGGAGAAGCAATCATTTTCATGGGTTTCTCGTCACAGAGCTAAGAAGTGTTTCGAGCATGGGCGTGGCGTTCATTTAAAACCTTCCCGCCGGGCCGAAGCCGCGACGGGTACCCTCCACTGAGCGAGGAGGTAGGTACCCAATGCCGAACGTCTGCGTGGTGGGAGACGCGGACCGCGACACTCCCCCTGTCGGCGACGGCCGGGGCCGCCGCTTACACAGTACGAACAGGACTCGCCTGAGCTCGCAACAGCGGGCTCGGCAGGAGTCTCGCTCCTCGAGGGAGCCTCGCCGGAGGAGAGGACCGCGCGGGGCCGTCCGACTCCTCCTTCTCGAAATGTTTTTTGTTAAAAACAAGTTCGGTAATGATCCTTCCGCAGGTTCACCTACGGAAACCTTGTTACGACTTTTACTTCCTCTAAATAATCAAGTTTGGTCATTTTTCCAGACACATCGGAAACTGCGCGAAGCAGATCCCGCGCACCGGTCCGAAGACCTCACTAAATCATTCAATCGGTAGTAGCGACGAGCGGTGTGTACAAAGGGCAGGGACGTAATCAACGCGAGCTTATGACTCGCGCTTACTGGGAATTCCTCGTTCATGGGGAACAATTGCAAGCCCCAATCCCTAGCACGAAGGAGGTTCAACGGGTTGCCCGGTCCTTTCGGACTAGGAGGACACGCTGATTCCTTCAGTGTAGCGCGCGTGCGGCCCAGAACATCTAAGGGCATCACAGACCTGTTATTGCTCAATCTCGTGCGGCTAGAAGCCGCCTGTCCCTCTAAGAAGATGTGTTGTCGCCGGTAGCACGAACGGATACCGGATGCGACTATTTAGCAGGCTAGAGTCTCGTTCGTTATCGGAATTAACCAGACAAATCGCTCCACCAACTAAGAACGGCCATGCACCACCACCCACTGAATCAAGAAAGAGCTCTCAATCTGTCAATCCTTCCGGTGTCCGGGCCTGGTGAGGTTTCCCGTGTTGAGTCAAATTAAGCCGCAGGCTCCACTCCTGGTGGTGCCCTTCCGTCAATTCCTTTAAGTTTCAGCTTTGCAACCATACTTCCCCCGGAACCCAAAAGCTTTGGTTTCCCGGGAGCTGCCCGCCGAGTCATCGGAGGAACTTCGGCGGATCGCTAGCTGGCATCGTTTATGGTTAGAACTAGGGCGGTATCTGATCGCCTTCAAACCTCTAACTTTCGTTCTTGATTAATGAAAACATACTTGGCAAATGCTTTCGCTTCGGTCCGTCGTGCGACGATCCAAGAATTTCACCTCTAACGTCGCAATACGAATGCCCCCGCCTGTCCCTATTAATCATTACCTCGGGTTCCGAAAACCAACAAAATAGAACCGAGGTCCTATTCCATTATTCCATGCACACAGTATTCAGGCGCAGCCGGCCTGCTTTAAGCACTCTAATTTGTTCAAAGTAAACGTGCCGGCCCACCTCGACACTCAATGAAGAGCACCGCGGTAGGATTTCATCGGGGTCCGCCTACGGCGCGCAGGAACCGCACGCGGATAACCACGGCGGCCGCGCGCTTTCGACTCGCCACCACCGGCAGGACGTCCCACGAACCATGCCAGTTAGACACCGACGAGCGATGAACCGACAGCGTGGGACACAAATCCAACTACGAGCTTTTTAACCGCAACAACTTTAATATACGCTATTGGAGCTGGAATTACCGCGGCTGCTGACACCAGACTTGCCCTCCAATGGATACTCGTTAAAGGATTTAAAGTGTACTCTACTCTCCGGATCTCTCACCAATCGAACACGTGTGGGATCTCATTGGACGCCGTTTGCAAACTCTGCCCCAGCCTCGTACGGACGACCAACTGTGGCAAATGGTTGACAGAGAATGGAGAACCATCCCTCAGGACACCATCCGCACTCTTATTGACTCTGTACCTCGACGTGTTTCTGCGTGCATCGCCGCTCGCGGTGGTCCTACATCCTACTGAGTCGATGCCGTGCGCATTGTGTAACCTGCATATCGGTTTGAAATAAACATCAATTATTCGTCCGTGCCGTCTCTGTTTTTTCCCCAACTTTCATCCCTTTCGAACCACTCCTTCTTGGTGTTGCATTTGCTCTGTCAGTCAGTGTATTTCTGGAATTCCACCATACTGGTCATGCTGCTCTTATACACCGCAAACCATGATTTCGTTTCCCCAATAAAAGCTTTACCAATTATTTCTAACGCTTCTTCCCATTCAATGATTCCTTCTTCGATTCGCTTTACAAACCGTTTGTGTTTAAAAAATCTAAAGGGTTTGTCTGCCTCCCATTAAATTTAGGTAGTTCTGTTTCATATATGAAATTTGTACCATGGCACTGACTTCCTATATTACCTTGCTTTTCTCTGATTTCTTTACGTATTTGTGCCTCCGACCTAGCAATACGTTCATTAATTCTTTTCTCTCTAGTTTCTACGTCATTCACCAACATTTCATTACATACCTTAGCATTAGTCTCTACCTTACCACACAGATCATCGAATTGTTGTTGTACTTGTTCTCTAACTTTGCTAACTTCTCCTACTTGTTCCTGAATTTTACTATTAATTCCTGTGATCTGCTGGTCTACTTCTCTCCTAAGTTCAGTTAACTTACTATCTACGACTTTCTCATGTTGGCTACGTCTCATCTCCTGTTCCACTAACTGATTCTCAAAACGTTCCTGCTGCTCTAGTGCTTCATCTAATCTACGATTTAAAGCATCCATCTTAGTATTAACTTCTCTGCTAATTTCGGTTTTAGTCTGTTCTATTTCTCTGCTAATTTCGGTTTTCGTTCCCTCTACTTCCTTCTTAATTTCATCTATCCCTTTCGTTTCCTTCCTAATTCCATCCGTTTCTTTCCTAATTACATTCGTTTGCTCTAATATCCCTTGCATCATCACAAACAGTTGTTCAATATTCTTTTCACAATTCGTATTACCTTCTTTTTCGCCCTCCATCCTAGCTACATCAGATTCTGTGCTATTTTCCATGCTCCCACCACTCTCTACCGTTCTGTCTACTTCAATGCTTTCATCAACAACATTCCTAGAATTCAGCGTCTCGCCTCCCTTTACTAAGTTTCCGCTACGTAATTTCATGTCCTTTTCACCTTGTGCAGCCATGATTCCCCCAAAATCACACATACAAATTATATGGACACTCACTTAACCCCCACAAACACAGACTCTACTTTACTGCCTTCTTTCCACGAATACTTAATGGTTTTCGAGCTCCACGTTGGTGCGACAAATGTAACTGTTCGACCCCTCATCAAGACACTTGGGGAGATAAAAGTTATTACCTTGGGACACATGAATATCAAATAAACTATTTGTGGCTTGCCCGCAAATTGCCACGCAAATAGAAACAATTAACATTCCATGGTTTCCCATTTCTCTATGTGATGTTTGGGCGCCAGGGTTACAGTTTTAAACAAAACTGTAAACCAAATTTTATATTTACTAGCATAGAGACTTATACTTAAATCACCGGGGTAGGATTTTAAATAATTAACCATTAAGTATCGCTTAAGAAAGAAAATTAACGCAATATAAAATACAAATGAATTTATTATACAAAAATAATGAGATGAATCGGGGAAGTTCCTTAAAGGGTGGAGGGATTTAGAATTTACTTTACTGAATTTACTAATTGCTTGCTTTATCTAATTGAAGCTCACCAATTGCAGCTTTCGTTGAAGTCATCGGGTTTCCGTGGTTACTCGTTCTCTTCTTCTCGATGTAGAATTTGCTCCATGGGCATCCTTCCTTCCTTCTCTGATCTGGTACGGGCTATCTGGACTAGCACTCCCTAATTGCCTAGTCTTTAAATTAGACATTGGCCCTATACTTGTAAAAACTGATCAGCGTTGATCGTATGAGGAGAAAATTCAGAGATATGAATTTTTCCATATTAGTAGAAATCTCAGTCCAACTGAGCTATAATATTTATACGGTACAGACTTGTACCAAATTCCGTAGACTTGAACTAAACATAGTTCTTCGTCCAGAAGATTTACTGAATATAAAACAAGCCGTAAACTTGTTTCGTCTCACGCAGATCCGATAACATAACCGCATCTAAGTACTGTATCGAAGCGACAACACATTGTACAAAATAACTATGTCACGGAGCGACCATTCAATGTCTCGAAGCGAGCACATACCGTCTCAAAATCAATAACGTCGTTCACAGTAGATGTTGTAGTTAGCTCACAGCAGAAGTTGTAGTTAGGTTGTTAGCTGCCGTTCTCGTGGTGAGAATCTCTATATATCCGGGCTCACCCCCACTCTTGGTAACAGTTCAATCTCAAAACTCATATACAACGAAGTATCTGATTCGATAGCTCGAATTATCAACTCCCCTTCTCTTCTTTCTTGACAAGTCCAGTAGGCGTGGCGATGATGTAGCTGACCAGCTTGCAAGCCTCGCGCGCGGGTCGCTGTTTACTAGCCTTGGCTCATGAGTTAAACCCAGTGAGTCATGCAAATTTCCACGCTCAAGAATAACCTTCTCCGTATACACAAATATGAGATGAAATGACAACAACAATATTTCAACATATTAACCAAATCCAATACATAATAAATTCCTATCTTTCATAATGTAATAATAAATAATAAATGATGTTATAATATATACAATACGATTTCAAAAACCTTATTTACAAATGCTTGACGTAGAATAAATATGTTATTACGAATAATTGCCGATGGCGGATAAACTTGATATCAAATGATATCGCGTAAAATGATATTATATTAAATTAGTAGGGCTGGAGAAGCCTGAACGGTTACAACATCTGCATGTAAAATGATTTTAGCTCAGAGCACAATGTGTATATACTGTATTTTGTACAGTATAGTTACTTTTCGTAGGAATAAATTTTCGTATTACGAATAGTGTGAGAGAAAGGTTCTGTTATGAAATGAACGACACCACCTTATAAACAAAATAAGAATATACAGACATTTTAAAATCCTGACCTAAACTAACTAAACTTTATTTTTGGGTAACATGAAATGCAAAGATTAAGTCACACAGAAAGCCACTCGCCCATACTATTTTAAAACACGAAATTCAGTCTTCTTGGACCTTTTTTTTTGTTGTTGTTGTTGATGAACTGAGATATTTCATCTGTGTTTACTAGTATATCTCTGTTGATGTTGAGATATGCTAGGCCACTTAATCTGCTCTGGCCCAATATATTCCTGTGCCGTGCCGAGTGGCTCAGACAGTTGAGGAGCTGGCCTTCTGACCCCAACTTGGCAGGTTCGATCCTGGCTCAGTCCGGTGGTATTTAAAGGTGCTCAAATATGTCAGCTTCGTGTCGGTAGATTTATTAGCACGTAAAAAACTCCTGCGAGACTAAATTCCGGCACCTCGGTGTCTCTGAAAACCGTAAAAGTAGTTAGTGGGACGTAAAGCTAATAACATTATTATTAATATATTCCCAAGGAAAGTCTTGATCCGGCGCAATGTAGAGAAGGATGTCTTTGCACTACTTGTAGAGATTTGGGTAGATATCCTTGTGGCATTTATTTAGGACATCAGTCCCAGTTAGCTGTGTCACATTCTCAGCTTTGTAAGCTATTGCCGAACTTCTGCTGCTAATAGAGTACTTCGGGGCTTAAGGTAACTACATCCTCTTTGTAAAAGCCTGCTAGCGTAATAAGTACTCCACGTCTTCTTCTGTGACAGTTTTTGTTGAAGGAAAGAGACATCTGAATGACAAGTAAATCGCTCGTCGATAGTAATCTTCTGTTCTAGAACTAGAGACGTTTGATCTTTTAGTTTCATGTTTTACCACTCTTGGCATGTTTAGTGTTACACTTAAATTTTCTGCCTATTCATTTTCCTTTTCAAAGACCTTCTTGAAGTTGGTAGTTACATTTTCTCTTTCATTCAATGATAAATGCCTGCTATTCTCAGCAAGTGTAACAGCTATTTGAGTTCCAAACCATTACTTTTCTCAGTGGTAAGATGTAGCTGAGAAGATACTCCGATCATAGCAGAGATGTAATGAATTCCGTCTGCTGTATTGTGAGCAATAGAATGAATGTTCGCAGTTCATGAAGAGTACCTGTCATCCTACATTTTTATTTCTTCTTCGTCAAGGGGGGCAGGAGCTGGACTATTGTTGGGGCTGAATCATGTCTCTTTACCCATCTAGTTGGGCACAGTTTCAGTTTTATTCTGTGTTTTTCATAAGACAAACTGTTTAACTAGTTCTGTAAAACCAGCTGAGACGCTTTGGAGCGTTGACTTTCTCAATTAGGTATTTTACCGAAACAGTTTCTTACTAGTGGTATTTTTAAAGCATTAGAAATTGCTACGTTTGGACAGTAAGAAACATAGTGGACATACAATTCATATGGATGACTTTTAAAACTGTGTGCTTGGGCTCCATTGAATTTTCCATTCACGGGAGCCGCCCCGTCATTCCCTTGACGTCGTAAGTATTCTGTGTTTATTTTATAATGCCCCAGTCCATCCAAAATTGTTTATGCTAAACTTTCACCGCACATGTTTCCTAGGGGCAAACAATGTAAAAATGGCTCATATGTATTGTATCCTTCCAAGCCGATATCGTGTACAGTACATATAGCATATAGAGATATCATTGTTCAACTGTTGACCCATCACTAGTCTCATCTGCTTTTAGAGAGAAACGTCTTGCGTTGTTTAAGTCAGAAACTATTTTTTTTTAAAACCATAATCATGTTATTGGCTTTACGTCCCACTAACTATTTTTACGGTTTTCGGAGACGGCGAGGTGCCGGAATTTAGTCCCGCAGGAGTTCTTTTACGTGCCAGTAAATCTGCCGACACGAAGCTGACGTATTTGAGCACCTTCAGATACTACCGGACTGAGCCAGGATCGAACCTGCCAAATTGGCCTCAGAAGGCCAGCGCCTCAACCGTCTGAGCCACTCAGCCCGGCATTTCTTTTAAACATGATTCTATGATTTGGGTTTGGATATTCCAACTTATGAAACTAGCATTTCCACCACAACTCGAGAAATGGTCCTTTGACACTCTCTTGCATCAAAATGTGCTCGTAAACTATCTCTCAAGTTTCCTTCATTCTTGGATGAGGGCTTAGTCTGCATAGTATAACTATTTCGATGATTTTTTTTTCCTAAAGTGGAACTTCTCTTGGCTCTATCAGTGGGTTTGTTAATGGATGATTTATTTCCTGACATCACATCTAAAAATCTGCACGCTGTCAAAGTGACAGTCATGTGATACTGAGATTTCTCATGTTGTTCAAAATGCTCCAGATGTTTTTTTTTTTTTTTTTTCATCCACTCAAGCCTACTTGCACCTAAATACCTGCTGTTTGGGAAGACGACAATCCAACGACACCAAAAGCATAACACACAGATTTTAGAATATGCACGTTCTTTAATATTTTAATAACTCAGCCATCTAATCCTCCCTAACCATTGATGCTTAAAGTTCCTACTTTGTTTCCTACATTTTTGGAAGGAAAATTGAAAGTTTATGAAGGCACCCAAACATTATTTAGCGTACTGGGTTTCTCATAGTCACTCATGACTTTATTTGTAAATAAACTAATATCATTAGTCACTAGGGCCTACTCTACCACACTTTCACTTACTGTAACTATAACTGCAGGCGATACCGATAAACTTTCAGTATCATCAGTGCTAGTGCTAGTTCTTGCCTGTTTCCGAAAATCAACGTCAAATAAAATTCCTGTTTTTACTGCCTGTTCATGGTTAATTTTTTGAAGTGTATGACCGAGCGAGTTGGCCGTGCGGTTAGAGTCACGCAGCTGTGAGCTTGCATTCCGGTGATAGTGGATTCGAACCCCACTGTCGGCAGCCATGAAGATGGTTTTCCATGGTTTCCCATTTTCACATCAGGTAAATAGTGGGGCTGTACCTTACCTAAGGCCACGACTTCTTTTCCACTCTCAACCTTTTCCTTTCCCATCGCCACCATAAGACCTATCTGTGTCGGTGCGACGTAAAACAAATTGTATTTTTTTTTTTTTTTTTGTGAATGCTTACTATCACTGCTAAACAAAAACAAATAATGAATATAATATTACTACAAGTACGACCACCGTGATCTGCTCATTATGAGATGTCTGCTAGAGGTGCTCTGCCAACGTGTACCGGACTGCCAACACTGGAATAAGATTATTAGAAATACAGCTATATCGTGATAAAAATTACCTACATAAATGAAATTACAAAGAAATTCTGAATAATTCCTTCCACTTTATTGAAAACGCACGATGAATATTTGGCTTGTGACTGTGCCACTGCATTGTGATCTTTACATTCGCCCAAACTCCTGGTTAATATTTTAGGAATAGGAGACTCGATTTGTAACGCAGCAGTTTCCTTTCCACTGATCTCTTAAACACAGCTGATGCAGTACGGGTGTGTATAATGCTGGAAATAGGCGTTGATCAGTACGGTTGCTGATAATCTGTCTCTCATTGAGAGTATTAAGTTGAAACTCGAAAGAATATGTCGATAAAATATTACAATATATTGATGGAAAAGAGCCTCCGTGGCTCAGACGGCAGCACGTCGGCCTCTCACCGCCGGATACCGTGGTTCAAATCCCGGTCACTCCATGTGAGATTTGTGCTGGACAAAGTGGAGGCGGGACAGGTTTTTCTCCGGGTACTCCGGTTTTCCCTGTCATCTTTCATTCCAGCAACACTCTCCATTATCATTTCACAGCATTTATCAGTCATTAATATCACCTTGGGAGTGGCGACCCCATTGTAATAATAGCCTATATCTGGTTCATTCATTACATCCCTGACCCGGTCAAAGACTGGAAAACAGGCTGTAGGTTTTCATTTTCATTTTCATTGATGGAAAATGGCTTTTACTTTATGGGTCTTAAATCGTCGCATACCGCGAGCAGACGGCTTGTACACTTTCCAGCACTCCTGTTAATGCTCCCTAGGGCATGGTCCGATTTAATATTACAGTTGCAACACGCGTTAAACGAGATGGCGCAACAGCCCCGAAGTGCCATGGCCTACCAAGCGACCGCTTCTCAGCTCGAAGGCCTGCAGATTATGAAGTGTCGTGTGGTCAGCACGACGAATTCTCTCGGCCGTTATTCTTGGTTTTTTATACCGGGTACAGTACGCAAGAAGGTGGAAAATATTTATAAATAGAAATTCTGGACTGTTTGAAGGTGCCGGCGAGCCCCGTTCTATACAATCCCCCATTCTCTTATTTTTTAAAAACAGAGCTAATCTTCAGTGCTAAGTGTAGGCCTATGACAGTTAAAATATTCCGTAACCCTAATATCACATGGCGTGAAGTATTTTATGAAAATATGTGCAGGAAAGAACTTACTATAACGTTCAAAAGTTAATTTAGTTTTGTCGAATATCGTTTTGAACTCCGGTTAAATCCTGCTGTTAAACTTCGTTTTAATTTAGCGCTAAGCTATAAATTACTCACTTTTATTGATTTAACATTAACGTTCTTTGGTACATCCTGCTTCGACAATCACGAGTTTCTGGCTAGCGCACTGAACAAGGCACTAATAAACAAACAAACGAACAAATGCATAAATAAATAAATAGATAAAAAAATTAATCAATAATGCTTGTTTGTATGTGGAAAAATTGTGTGCGTCATAATCTGTATAACGTAAATTCAACCTTGCAAAGTATACTGGCACTTCTAAATTTCTTTTTCGAGTATTGCGAAATGCTATACATAAATGAACAGAGACATTTTTTTAATTGAACAATTTTCCTAAATGGAATGCCTCTGTATTGAACGATTCTTCTCATGCGGCCTGCGGGTGATCGTTTAGTACCAACCGTAATACATAATTTGCCACATCAAAATGCAAAAAAGTCCCTTTATAATGATATTTTTGCTATGGGGGAAGCGTGTGATGGGGAAGGGATAAATTATTGTGTTATATTGTTTTCAATATCACCATCATGTCCACCAGTGGAATTACTTGGGTCTTCAACACCAGAATTTTCTTCTTCTGAAAAATTATTATCATTAGCCTATCATCATCATCATCATCATCATCATCATCATCACTCAACATTAGGAAATGTGACCGGGTCCTCACATTTCTCTTCGCCGGGTCACAAGCAAGTATTGGTTCAGCCCTGATCATATAACAGCAGATGACCCCTTAAACCTATTCCAGACTATAGTCACTATAGTCCAGACGAGTGTGATGGTCTTTCTTTCATAGCTGGAGAGGGAATCTTAACTGGGAAATCTTGGAATTTCCGTCGCACTCCGTAGTCATTGGTTAAGACCGTTACGGTGGCGAGTTTGGATGAAAATTTTATGATTTTGTTGCTCCAAAAATGAAGGCTTGCAACTCCCTCCTGCTTGTGTGTATAACAATGACCATTGCAAGGAAAAGCAGTTGTAGCTACAGGAAGGTATTGGCTAATTAGTGATGCGGCCGGAGATCACGATGCTTATAGACATCCGTAGCAATGTTGCCAACTTTACCGTGTTTTGTTTTCTCTTTAGATCAGTTCTGTTAAAATGGGCTTGGAGCTGTTTTGCGCTTAACCTTTTGAGTTTTAAGTATTTTGAGATCAACAGACAATTCTGTGCTGAATTATTTTCACAACAGAGTACTTTGTCATGACTTTAAGTCAAATGAGCTCATCTACCTGTTAAATACCCACTGTATTATGCAGATCAATATTATACATCACTTCTCACACATATACACTTATTTGTATGTTTTATAATAGTTTTACCGAGCTCGATAGCTGCAGTCGCTAAGTGCGGCCAGTATCCAGTATTCGGGAGATAGTAGGTTCGAACCCCACTGTCGGCAGCTCTGAAGATGGTTTTCCGTGGTTTCCAATTTTCACACCAGGCACCTTAATTAAGGCCACGGCCGCTTCCTTCCCACTCCTAGTCCTTTCCTGTCCCATCGTCGCCATAAGACCTATCTGTGTCGGTGCGACGTAAAGCAACTTGCAGTATAATAGTTTTCCTGTCCGTTAATAATTTTGAAGCTGTAGTACTGTAATAGGCAATTTTCTGTGCAGAATTCTACATCATAAGTTCTACTGGAAATATCTTCAAAATCATCTTCCGATTCTGAGTAAGGAAACAGTTCAATTAGTCGGTTGTCCGACTCGTTGGCTGAATGGTCAGCGTACTGGCCTTCGGTTCAGAGGGTCCCGGGTTCGATTCCCGGCCGGGTCGGGGATTTTAACCTCAATTCCAACGGCCCTGGGGCTGGGTGTTTGTGCTGTCGTCAACATCCCTGCAACTCACACACCACACATAACACTATCCTCCACCACAATAACACGCAGTTACCTACAAATGGCAGATGCCGCCCACCCTGATCGGAGGGTCTGCCGTACAAAGGCTGCACTCGGCTAGAAATAGCCACACGAAATTATAAATTATATATTAGTCGGTTAAACGGCAAATTTAATATATATAAATATTATGTTAATCGAATAAGTATGAGTTTAGCTGTCAGCGATTTAGTACAGTCGAACCTCGATGTCTCGAACCTCCAGTACTCGAATTTTCAGCATCTCGAAGCAACTGGCCCTTGGTCCTATTCTTCACCTCTGTTTATTTCTCTATTACCCGAAATTCCATTGCGTGAATTGTTCGATTCCTCGAAGCAAACGTTTCCGATCTAGAAGAAGAAGAAAATATTCCGTAACTCGAATTTTCTTCGCCATTAACTGTGCAATACAGCTGACCTCGGTATGCTTACATCGTGGCTTACCTGACCACCCTTAGTGTGCTGACCATTGGCAGTTGGTGCTGCTTGAGTCCTTTCCTGTAGGCCTACCATCAGCAGACCAGGCGTTTCTGTTCTTCGATTGTAAATGATAGTGCTTTCACAGCAATCACTGAACTTGAATACTGTGTGAAAGAAAGAAAGCTTAGGAGTATTAAAAAAACACAGAAGATCGGGCGCGTTGGCCGTGCGGTTAGGGGTGCGCAGCTGTGAGCTTGCATCCGAGAGATAATGGGTTCCAACCCCACTGTCGGCAGTCCTGAAAATGGTTTCCCATTTTCACACCAGGCAAATCCTGGGGCTGTATCTTAATTAAGGCCACGGCCGCTTTCTTCCCATTCCTAGGCCTATCCCATCGTTGCCATAAAACCTGTCTCAGTGCGACGTAAAGCAAAATTGTAAAAAAAAAAAAAAAAAAAAAAAAAACAGAAGCCGGTGTTAATGGAGGTTTCATGTTCCTCTTCTCTGTATTCTGTCTTCAACGAGTTGTTTGTCCGGCTCCATGGCTAAATGGTTAGCGTGCTGGCCGTTGATCACAGGGGTCCCGGGTTCGATTCCCGGCAGGGTCGGAAATTTTTACCATCATTGGTTAATTTCTCTGGCACGGGGGCTGGGTGTATGTGTTGTCTTCATCATCATTTCATCCTCATCACGACGCGCAGGTCGCCTACGGGAGTCAAATCAAAAGACCTGCACCTGGCGAGCCGAACATGTCTTCGGACACTCCCGGCACTAAATGCCATACGCCATTTCAACGAGTTGTTATAATACGTGTTCTGACCTAACCTAACCTAACCCCATGGCACTACAGCCCTTGAAGGGCCTTGGCCTACCAAGCGACCGCTGCTAAGCCCGAAGGCCTGCAGATTACGAGGTGTCTTGTGGTCAGCACGACGAATCCTCTCGGCCGTTGTTCTTGGCTTTCTAGACTGGGAATTTAAATGGAATGGAATGGCGGGAGTGTCCGAGGATAAGTTCGGCTTGCCAGATGCAGGTCTTTTGATTTGACACCTGTAGACGACCTGCGCGTCTTGATGAATTTAAATTTGTTTTTATATGGTTAAATGACACTAGATACATGATTTTATTATGTGCTCAAAAGGTGGAATTCTCCATATCTCGAAATTTCGACAACTCGAAATAAAATTTATCTCCCCAGGTGATTCGAGATGTCGAGGTTTGTCAGTACATAACATTTCCAATTCTAAATACCATCTCGGGATGCCTGATTAAGTCTGCGTCCTAATAATATCACTACACACGTGCTTTGGTCGCAATGAACCTTATAGTCAGCAGCATTCTGCAAGTAAACCATGACATCTAGATTTTTCTAATTGTTGCTTGATCTTTAAACATTGTATTTTGTAATTATTATATTGGAAAATCATGTTAGCGAGTTGGCTGCGCAATTCGCGTCGCGTAGCTTACATTCGGGAGATGGTGGGCTCGAATCCCACCGTCGGAAGCCCTTAATATCGTTTTCCGTGGTATCCCATTTCCACACCAGCCAGATGCTACGGCTGTTCCTTAATTAAAAAGCTCTTCCCTTCTAATCATAGACCTGTTCTATCCAACCATTACCATAAGACCTGGCTTTGTCGGTTGCAATTTTAAAAAACGCTACGGCTAGCAAAAGAAAGTTGACTTGAAATTTTTCTGAGGGTATGGGAATTACTGATAACCCACTTCAAAGGTTGGTACCTCTGCGCTAGCAAAAGAAAGTGGCTATTTCTGCAACAAAATCAATAATAAAATTTATTATTACTGCCCTCGATATTTACATACAACTCTGCTTAGCGTCGACTGCGGTGCTGCAGACTTGTGGCATCAGCTCAGACGACTTCAGTTATCCCAGGACGAGAGATAGGAGCCAAGAAATGAAGATGGAGACAAGGAGTCTGCCTCAGAGCTCCCTGAGTCCTTGCAAGTGTTAGTAGTTATCTCTGAGCTGTTTACTATGTATATCATTAGTGCGAATCGTCTAATTATCTAACACCATCGCTCAAACTCGTCCTTGAGCGTTGTGGTCCATTCATAACACATCACAGGCCTGGCCTTCTTTGTGAGAGTCAGCGACTTTTTAATGGTCTTGGCACAGCTGCGGCTACCGACCACTCCTGATCTTCCTGTTCATGCGATACCACTAAATGTTTTGTTTGTTTTCCACTTAGTCATATACACACATGTTTTATCATTGTCAAATACAAAACAATGCCTGCAATATTATTATTATTATTATTATTATTATTATTATTATTATTATCGTAGATGACCCGTGCTGCTCCGCAGCATTCGTTATAAATACGTCAGAAAACGTGCCTTGATATGAAATTGCTTCATGCTCGGCTCGAGTACTGTTTTGAATGTAGGCTATACTTTTAGGAATTGTATTACATATTAATTATGTATCAAATGAATCATCATCATCATCATCATCTGTTTACCCTCCAGGTTCGGTTTTTCCCTCGGACTTAGCGAGGGATCCCACCTCTACCGCCTCAAGGGCAGTGTCCTGGAGCTTCAGACTTGGTCGGGGGATACAACTGGGGAGTATGACCAGTACCTCGCCCAGGCGGCCTCACCTGCTATGCTGAACAGGGGCCTTGTGGAGGGATGGGAAGATTGGAAGGGATAGGTAAGGAAGAGGGAAGGAAGCGGCCGTGGCCTTAAGTGAGGTACCATCCCGGCATTCGCCTGGAGGAGAAGTGGGAAACCACGGAAAACCACTTCGAGGATGGCTGAGGTGGGAATCGAACCCACCTCTACTCAGTTGACCTCCCGAGGCTGAGTGGACCCCGTTCCAGCCCTCGTACCACTTTTCAAATTTCGTGGCAGAGCCGGGAATCGAACCCGGGCCTCCAGGGGTGGCAGCTAATCACGCTAACCACTACACCACAGAGGCGGCATCAAATGAATATTTGTAGATTTATTTCTTTCTTTCTTTCTTTCTTTCTTTCTTTCTTTCTTTCTTTCTTTCTTTCTTTCTTTCTTAATCTGCTTACCCTCCAGGGTGTCCGCCTCCGTAGCGTAACGGTTAGTGTTATTAGCTGCCGTCCTCGGCGGCCCGGGTTCGATTCCCGGTATTGCCAGGAATTTAAGAATGGCAGGAGGGCTGGTATGTGGTTGAAATGGTACATGCAGCTCACCTCTAATTGGGGTGTGCCTGAAAAGAGCTGCACCACCTCAGGATGGGGACAGGAGTTTACTTTACCCTCCAGGGTTTGTTTTTCCCTCGGACTCAGCGAGGGATCCCACCTCTACCGCCTCAAGGGCGTGAGACATTGGATCGGGGATACAATTGGGGAGAATGACCAGTACTTCGCCCAGGCGGCCTCACCTGCCATGCTGAACAGGGGCCTTGGTGGGGGATGGGAAGATTGGAAGGGATAGACAAGGAAGAGGGAAGGAAGCGGCCTTGGCCTTAAGTTAGGTACCATCCCGGCATTTGCCTGGAGGAGAAGTGGGAAATCACGGAAAACCACTTCCAGGATGGCTGAGGTGGGAATCGAACCCACCTCTACTCAGTTGACCTCCCGAGGCTGAGTGGACCCCGTTCCAGCCCTCGTGCCACTTTTCAAATTTCGTGGCAGAGCCGGGAATCGAACCCGGGCCTCCGGGGGTGGCAGCTAATCACATTAACCACTACACCACAGAGGCGGACACATCTCTTTATTACGACGTTAATTAATATTTTACGAACTATTTTTTTTTAGAGTTATTGTTGTGTTTAATGTTAAGTTTTAGTTTTGAATTATTTTATTTCGCATGGAACTTTGTCCTTGTTTTATCCCTACAGTATTGTATTTCTCTCCAGGTAGTATAAAGTCATATGTGAGGGGGGCGTGATTAGCTCAGTGGTTTAGCTGATGGCTTGCCACCGGGAAGGCTGGGGTTCGAATCCCGGTCAGTTCTGGGTCGAGATTTTTATCTCAAGAATCACGCGACGTTCAGGAAGGGCAACCGGTCTTAAATCTCCGGCCAAAACCAAAATGAGCCTAGATGGCTCCAGCGACCACAGAAATATCTGGGATAAGTTGAAGAAAATTTGGTTGAAAATGCAAGTGTGTCAGTAGTCGCCGTCATTTTTAATTGTTTAGTTTCGCCGATATCATTACGTAAATACATTACTCCTTAACTGTGTGCAAGATACACTGAAGAAAATGGAAATTGCAACACCCAGAAGGTATGGTGCTACATTGCTGCAATTGAACATGCAGGACGAGTGTTCGGTTATGATTCCATGATTACACTTTTAGGTCCCTCTGTCCGCAAGTTTGGACAACAATCAATACAGGATGTGCCCACCACGAGCTGCAATACATTGATGAATTCGTCGAGGCATGGAGTCAATAAGGCCCTGGATCGCTTCCTGAGGAATTGTGGCCCATGCTTGCTGCACTGCACGGGTCAGTTGTTCCAGAGTTGTGGGTGGCTGAGGACGGTTGGCTAGTTGTCGACCCATCATGTCCCATGCATGCTCAATAGGACTGAGGTGCGGGGATCTGGCGGGCCATTCTAAGGTTGTGATGTCGTGGATAGCTTCTCTGGAGATGCGTGCAGTGTGAACCCGGGCATTGTCCTGCTGAAACATCCCATTAGCAATGTTCGCCATCATAGGGACAACCACTGGATTGAGTACCCTATCAACGTACTGTCGAGCAGTCATAGTGCCCTCAACAAGCACTAATTGTGATTTCACATTAAAGCCAATAGCTCCCCAGACCATAATGCTTGGTGTTGGCCCTGTGTGCCTCTTGACAATAAGGTCTGGGCGGCCCTTCTTCCCGGTACGTCGGCGCACACGATTCCGGCGATCACTGCGGGCAAGACAGAAGCGCGATCATCACTAAAGACGACCCTATGCCATTCGTCGACCCACGTCGATCTTTCTCGACACCAGGCCAGCCTTACATGTCGCTGTTGTGGGGTCAATGGAACACCTTCTGCAGGGACACGGGCTCGTAAGCCAGCTGCACGCAGGCGATTACCAACTGTTTGTTGTGTAACGTGGGGTGCCACGGCTGAAATTTGCTCTGCTGTTGCATGGGTTTCATCCGTGCCATCCGAATGATGCGGCGATCCTCTCTCACAGTTGTCTGTCGCGCTGGGCCTGTGCCAGGTCTACGAGTGTGGGTTACCTTCATTTGACCACTGCTGCCATACACGTTGTACCGTAGATGGCTGTCGGCCAACACGTGCAGCGACAGTCCTTAGCGATAATCCAGCCTCACACAGCCCAATTATCCGAGTCCTCTCAAACGGCGACAGTTGTTGATAGCGTGCTCTTCTCTGTCGTCGAGGCATGTTTGACGGGGAACACTTCACTGCACAGACTGCACGTCAACTACGCTACACCGAGTCCGTATACTGGAGTTGGTTCCTCCACGACCAATCACGTGGGGTGACCTGTAGCAACAATCCAATGGGTCTGAAACTTTGATTGTTTTACATACCTTCATGGCATCGTTCCATATCTTGAAAATCAACACAAACGACCAATGCCTTCATGGTGTTGCAATTTCCATTTTCTTAAGTGTACTAAGCACTGAATGTATTGCGAGCTAGGGTAAGCCTTCGCCTGCAGTAATCATTTAGTTATTTGCTTTTGGAATACTCAAAAGTTAACTGAACTTAGCAACATATCAATGTCTGATGATCCACCGGCAGGAAATTCCGAAGAGAATAAAACAAAAATTATTCAGATCAGTCGCAGTAGAACAGACGGATGTGAACAAAGCTGTTTTAGTAAAGTTTTTTAATATATAGATAATAAAAAGTTTCCCATGTTACCGAGTGAATTGGCCATGCGCTTAGGATCGCGCAGCGTGAGCTTGCACTCGGGAAATAATGGGTTCGAATCCCACCTTCGGCAGCCCTGAAGATGGTTTTCCGTGGTTCCCATTTTCACACCAGGCAAATGCTGGAGCTGTACCTTAATCAAGGCTACGGCCGCTACCTTCCGAATCATAGCCGTTTCCCATCGCCCGCCCCCCCCCCCGGTCGCCGAAAACCTTCTATATACTAGTGCGACGTTAAATCATTAGCATAATAATAATAATAATAATAATAATAATTGTACCGGGCGGTACACCTCCACTCCGCTAATTTAAAATGTGCGCCAGTTGAAACTCCTCTGCTGGAGGAAGTCTGAAACTTTATCTACACTATTAATTCTCTATCTTCTCAGAAGATGTCACCACGCGGAAAATTTTGAGTTTTTGAACTGTGTCATTTTTGATGTGTTTTTGTTTCGCTTGAAGTAATAAGTGTAAACTTTCTCTCCTAGAGGACACTACTGAAGATCAACAATAGTGCAACCTAGTGCGGAGTCAAAGAACTATTTTGTTGGAGAAAATTTAATTTCAAGAGTTTGTTCTTTGTTAAATTTCTTTCTATCATTGTTTAAGTTGGCAATATTTACCCCTTTCTTCCCCTTGTTATGAATGTATCCAATCCCGAATTTCTTCAATTAATTTCTATCCAATCAGATGTATCTTCCCCCAACTTGAATCTGTTGCGGGGTCCTATCCAATAAAGAGTTTGTGGGAGGGTGTTTTCTTTCCCCTAACGCCTAGAAACTTCCGCGAGAGGATATAAACTGCTGATTTTTGGGTCTCTCGGCCACTTCTGTTCCATCTTTCAGTGTGTTAAGTACATAGCAGGGGGCGGGAAGCGCCTCTTTCTTCTCCAGCCGTTCAACACAAGGTAATGGCCGATTAATAACTTCTTTCTTTGCTAGCTCAGCAGTTTAACTTTCGGGGCGGGTTCTAAGCGTTCAACCATGTAACCTTTTCCTAAAATGTAACTTCTCTTTTCATCTATTCTCTTGTAAAACGACATATTGGGATAGAGAGTGCTAACCCTCTCGAGCTCCCACTCACATTGTCTTGAGGTGAACTTATTTTCTCAACCTATTCTTCGTTAATGTAAAACAAATTGTTCTTTTCTTAAGTCACCTCTTTAGCATGGGATTAGCCCTTGTATTAACGGCCTAGTGCCAAGTAGGTCTTAATCAAAGTGTATTAGGAGTGCAAGTTCGCCTCCTCTCAAATTGTTTTAGAGGTCATTTAATTAACCTGCTTTTCATTTAATAGACCTCAGTAGAATGGGTATTTTACCCCTGTGTTTATGTCCGTTGAGGACAACTTGAAGGTGGAGTTTGGTGTGGCCTGGGAGAGGCTTAAATTAAAGAGCGTGTGGCTCTTTTGGAAACGGAGTGTTGTATGCCTCGAGGAGGCTTTACTATGTAATGTGGAGCAAGTGCTCCAGGGTTTGATTGGGGTCTTCTGCCCCTTTGTTAAAATTTGTATATCGGAAAGTTGGGCTAGTTGCTCAAGAAGTGTGAACTCAGGGCTCGAAGCCCAAACTCTGTTACCCCTGTAATTGTACATTTCAAATTGTGTTTCGGCTACTAAGTACCTGTTCTTTGTTATTACTGAATATTGAAAAGAAAATATAACCTCGTTAAATTTTACATTAACTTTGATTCCGTAGTTTGAAACCCATTCACGCCCGCACCTTCTTACACCTCTACCTACCACCAAAACACGGTAACAAGTGGTAGCAGAGCGTGGTTGAATGGGTCTCAATTTAGCCCCTTTTGACGACTAAATATTGTTTGTTCCGAACTCTAACTATTTTCCCAGTTGCTGGAATTTTTTGAGTTTTTCAAAATTGGTCTGTCATCATGCCCGGCCCTCGCGATGTTCTCCTTCTTAACTATTTGCGCAAGGAGGAGTTGATCTATGAACTAACTATCAGAAATGTACAATCTGGAGGCACGGTTGCAATAGACACTAACAAGCTTAGAGAGTCCCTTGATTTGCCCATTTCCATCCCCAATTTGGGAGAGAAAGAAATTGACGACTCTCTTTCCACGATCACGGAGAATATTACTGGGCTAGCTTCTGTAGTTAGTTTTTTTGATGAAAATGATCCGTCTCCTAATCAAATTAAGCGTGTGCAAGGCAGGCTATATCATTTTTCGAATAGGGTTAACGATCTGTTGTCTCTAAAACTGAATGATGTTCAGAAGAAGGAAGCTAGTACGCTCCTGGAAAATATTTCCGAATTATCTAGTAAGGTCACTCAATTGTTAACTGGGGAAGTTCCTCCCAAATCTGATCAACCCACCATAGTAAATGCAGGTAGTGAGGAAGAACCTGCTAAGGGAGAAGTAAATAGGAAAACCATCGCTGCTCAAACTATCTCTGCCCCATTGGACAACGAGTCTGAACGCCGTGCATCGCTGAGTAACATCCGTTCTGAATTAACTTCTTTGCCATTGAAACCTTTACCTACTATGTCACCCGGGTTTAGTAGCTTGCCTCATCCATTGGCAATCTTGCTCAGAGGTATATCTAAGTTTTCCGTTAATACCACCAGTGACGTAATTTCATTTTTAAGATTTCTAGTGGAATTTCAGGATCATGCCCTGGTTTTTTCTCTTTCTCCATGTCAAATCTTGCAAATTATCTATCCGTATGCTATTGGTATTCTCTCTGACAAAATAGTTAGAGCCATTGCCGAGCAATCATCTATTGAGGATTTCCATGCCCATTTGCTAGCTAACTTCATCCCGGCTAGGGCCAGGTCCTCCCTTATTCAGAAGTACTATTATCGTGTACAGCGCTTGGATGAAAACTTGGCTGATTTCATACAGGACATTAAGTTTTATACCAGGGTGTTTGCTCTTCACTTCCCTGAGGATCAAATTGTACAAGCTATTGTGGAAGGCATTTCACCATCTTATAGGTCATACTTGTGTTTTGCGGCGTGCCCGCAAACTTTCTCTGAACTTGAAGCGTTGGCCGTCTCAGCGGAAGGAGTTAGATACGCCGATTCTTTGCGTGTAGCGAAAGAACCCCCGCCTTCCTTTAGTAACGCTCGACCTCCACCTCGCCGACCAGTCACACCCCGTAAATGTTATGCTTGCGGGTCGCCTGACCATCTGCGCAATAAGTGTCCTCTGATCAAAACGAGTAGGGCAAATAATGGAGCTGGTTCGGCACAAGGCTGTTTTAAATGTGGGGCTTTCTCACATATCGCAAAGAATTGTCCCAATTCGAATAGCACCCCCTCCTGCTCAACTTCTGGTGTAATTTCCAACAACAATCAAAAGTGACTAGTGGCTGCGGCTGAGTCAACTAATTCTGCTTCCCAAGGCTCAGCCCCTGGCAAAAAGGTCGAGAATTCAGGGAACGATAAGTCTTCGAATACATCTTTTGAATGCCCCAAAGAGTGCCTTAGGATTGCGGCGGATACCCCCGCACCGGTTCCTTTTCTTAAGATTGAGTTAAATAACGAGCCTATAACAGCTCTCTTAGATTCAGGCAGTGTTTGTTCGATTATTTCGGCTGAATGGTATTCTAAATTGAAAGCTGTTTGTAAACAACCTGACTACGTCTCATCTCCTATTCAATATGTTTCGGCTAATTCATCTCCATTAGAAATTCTAGGTTCCGTACTGGTCAAAATTCGTATTTTTAAGTTTACTTGGAAAATTAAATTGTTTGTGGCTAAGTACCTGTCTTGCCCCATCATACTGGGAGCGGACTTTATTTCTCACACTGGTCTTGTGCTCGATCTTCTGAGTAAGTCGTGCACATTCAAATTTGCGTCCAATTGTAAAATTCCCTTGTTAAAGTGTAATTCTGTGTCATGTTCATCTATTTCGCCTACCCAGGATGAGATGTTGTTAGACCTTAGACATCTACCTGAGGAGCAGGCTGATAGTATTCGTAAATTATGTCAGTCATTTCCAGAGGTGTTCTCTGATACTCTTGGTGTTACTGACCTTATTGAATACAAAATTGAGGTCACGGATTCGATTCCTGTCCGTTTTCCACCTTATAGGCTATCTCCACCTAAAATGAAGGCTCTGAAAGAAATTATCGATCAGATGTTGAAGGATGGTATTATTAGGCCCTCTAAGTCGGCGTATTCATCGCCTATTTTTCTAGTCCCGAAACCCCAAGGAGGCTTCAGGCCTGTCATTGATTACAGGGCTCTCAATCGGAAGGTGGTGTTGCAATCTGTGCCCCTTCCTGACCTTCACTCTTGCTTTTCATGGTTTCGTAAGGCCAAGTTCTTCACTATCTTGGACTTGAATCAGGCCTATAATCAAATTCCCCTTGCCGAAGAGTCTAAACACCTTACAGCGTTTGCCACGGACTGGAATTTATACGAATACAACCGCGTGCCTTTCGGGCTCCCCACGGGGGCAGCTGTGCTCACTAGGCTACTAGATAGGGTCTTCTCGGACATCAAATTCGAGTACTTATATCACTACTTAGATGATGTCGTCGTATTTTCAGAGACTTTTGAAGAACATCTAGATCATTTGCGAGAAGTTCTCGATCGCCTTCGTAAGGCTGGGTTAACTGTTAAGTTGTCGAAGGTGGCCTTTGCTAAGCCCTCTATGTCTTTCCTAGGGCATATTGTGTCACCTGATGGTGTAGCAGTCGATCATTCTAGAACACAGGCCATCCGTGATTTTAAACCTCCCAAGGACATTAAAGGCATCGCCAGGTTTATTGGTATGGTGAATTTCTTCAGAAAGTTCATTCCTTTGCTAATAGAGCGGCGCCCTTAAACCTCCTTCGTAGGAAAGGTATCAAATTCGAGTGGGGACCTTCTCAACAAGCCGCTTTTGAAGATCTTAAATTAGCGCTTTGTAATGCCCCTGTCCTTGCTATGCCTGATTTCTCGAAGAAATTCATTGTCCAAACCGACGCATCGTCGTCAGCAGTAGCTGCAGTCCTTCTTCAAGAGACTGAACTAGGGAGGCAACCCATCGCCTATGCGTCTAGGACATTGTCGGCTCAAGAAGCCAAGTATTCCATCTATGAGCTCGAAGGTTTGGCAGTCTTATTCGCCTTAGAGAAGTTCCGTCTCTATTTGGAACATGTCAAATTCGACCTGGAGACAGATAATCAAGCCTTAAGCTGGGTCTTAGGTAGGCCGCGTCGTACTGGTCGTATAGCCCGCTGGGCCATCCGTATTTCCGCCTTCCAGTTTGATGTTAGACATATCAGAGGTACCGAAAATGTTGTTGCTGATGGACTCAGCCGTATGTTTCATAACGACGTCGAGACCCACGAACCGGTCGACAGTTCATCACCTTCCGAGTCCATACTATCTGGTGTTAATGCCATCTTAACAGATGCTCCCATGCTTTTTAGGGATATTGAGAAATACCAACGTGAAGATCCGACGCTGGCTCCGATAATGGAAACCCTTTCTTCTGGGGAACATGTTGTCCCTTATGTTCTGAGGAATGGTGTTTTATGTTGCCCTTCGAGGCATGACAAGATGATGAAAGTCGTCGTTCCAGCTGTTCTGGTACCTATGATCTTCAAGTATTATCATGAGACCCCACTAGGAGGGCATCTGGGTATCTTTAAAACTCGTGAAAAGATTCGTGAAATGTTCATCTGGAAAGGTATGGACGGTGAAATCCGTGAACTTGTAAAAGCTTGTAAATCTTGTTTGCTCAGTAAACCCACCATGTCCACCAAGGTAGGCCTTTTGTCTTCGCATCAAGCGTCGCGCCCCATGGAACGTCTGTATATTGATTATGTAGGACCCTTCCCCCAGTCAAAGGGGAATGCCAACAAGTTCATCTTTGTATGCGTAGATGGTTTTACAAGATTTTCTTGGTTATTTCCGACTAAGCTGGCTACCGCTCAGTCTACCATTACCTGCTTAAATTCTATTTTTGCTTCTTTTGGTCCGTGTCAATATATTGTATCTGATAATGCTAAGGCTTTTACATCTAATTTATTTCGTAAATTCTGTTTTGACTTATCAATCTCTCATGTAACTACTTCTGCTTATTACCCTCAACCATCTCTGGCTGAACGGGTTAACCGTAATCTCAGGTCCGCACTTATTGCCTATCATCATGAAGATCATTCCAGGTGGGACACGTCCCTGCATTGGATAGCTTTTGCTTTGAATTCGGCGGTTCATGAATCTCACAAGTTTACTCCAGCTTCTTTGATGTTCAAGTTTGTTCCCAACTCGCCGCTCTCTAACCTCTGGTCTCTGAATGACATTCTACCCGAGACAATAGATCCGGATAATATTAAAGATCTTTGGAAGAAGGCTAAAGCCAATCTTAAAGTGTCTCATGAAAAGGTTAGGGAAAAGTATAATCGTGGACGGAGACCCACCCCTTTGAAGGTAGGTGACCAGGTGATGGTCAAGAATTTTGTTCCCGCGGGCAAGCTTGCTCCCAGATTTCAGGGGCCATGCATTATTCTTGATTTCCTTACGCCGGTTACGTTGTTAGTAAGCAATCCAGCCACCGAGAGGATATTTAGGGTTCACCTGTCCCAGGTGAAACCAGTGTAAATTTTGTGTCAACTTGCTTCATATAATTTGAAAGGAATATGAAGGTTATATTTTTTTTTGAGTTCAACTCTTAAGGCATTCTGCTCCTTCTATTTTATTTTATATGTAAGCATTTCTTGTAAACCTCCCCCGATTGTTAAACTGCCATCCTGTCCTTGTCAGGGCCATTACCACGCTCCCGTCTCCTGCTCCACTACACTCAGTGGCTGGCTTAGATGAAACGCCATGGATATCTCCACGCCGCTGGCCCCTCAATCTCTCTACATGCCTGTGCCCTCAAAAGATACATGATGGTCCAACACAATTCTGCCGCCTAGTTTTAATGTTTTAGTGCCCCCGCAGCCGCGCGGCGCCGTGCGGCAACTGGGCCCGAGGACGGGCCCCCTCGGCCCCAGCGAGGACGACATGTGCACGGCGAGCCGGAGCTCTCCTCCCGGCCAAGGCTGATGTGCGGCGCACGACCTGCTACTTGCCCGCAGCCAGCATATGTTCACCGCGGGCGCGGCGTGTTTCAACACCTCTGCTCCCCTCATAGTGCGGGCGAGCGGTATCTCAGGGTACTTGAGGGGTCCGAGCGGCCTCCCTTTGGACGCAAGCTGCAACGGCCGGTCTGGCCATCCAACTTAGCCTACATCAACTACATAGACATTCCTGTTCAACCTTAATACCGTTTCATGGGAATTCAACAGCAATATTTGGTGGACATTGCAAAATTTTCCTTCGCTTTTAAGTATTAAAAGTTATCTTCAGAAATTCAACTTCTACAAATATAAAGACTTTACTTCATCCGCAACAACAAAATTTTGAAACTGAAACAAACTAAATTTAGAAAATCTCATAAATGCTTCTGCATCTATCTTCATATTCACATCATAACTTGGAACTTGTTTCAAACTGACTTCATGTGTCATCCCTGGAGGAACTTTTGGGGGGGGGGAGGTCTGTACCGGGCGGTACACCTCCACTCCGCTAATTTAAAATGTGCGCCAGTTGAAACTCCTCTGCTGGAGGAAGTCTGAAACTTTATCTACACTATTAATTCTCTATCTTCTCAGAAGATGTCACCACGCGGAAAATTTTGAGTTTTTGAACTGTGTCATTTTTGATGTGTTTTTGTTTCGCTTGAAGTAAGAAGTGTAAACTTTCTCTCCTAGAGGACACTACTGAAGATCAACAATAGTGCAACCTAGTGCGGAGTCAAAGAACTATTTTGTTGGAGAAAATTTAATTTCAAGAGTTTGTTCTTTGTTAAATTTCTTTCTATCATTGTTTAAGTTGGCAATATTTACCCCTTTCTTCCCCTTGTTATGAATGTATCCAATCCCGAATTTCTTCAATTAATTTCTATCCAATCAGATGTATCTTCCCCCAACTTGAATCTGTTGCGGGGTCCTATCCAATAAAGAGTTTGTGGGAGGGTGTTTTCTTTCCCCTAACGCCTAGAAACTTCCGCGAGAGGATATAAACTGCTGATTTTTGGGTCTCTCGGCCACTTCTGTTCCATCTTTCAGTGTGTTAAGTACATAGCAGGGGGCGGGAAGCGCCTCTTTCTTCTCCAGCCGTTCAACACAAGGTAATGGCCGATTAATAACTTCTTTCTTTGCTAGCTCAGCAGTTTAACTTTCGGGGCGGGTTCTAAGCGTTCAACCATGTAACCTTTTCCTAAAATGTAACTTCTCTTTTCATCTATTCTCTTGTAAAACGACATATTGGGATAGAGAGTGCTAACCCTCTCGAGCTCCCACTCACATTGTCTTGAGGTGAACTTATTTTCTCAACCTATTCTTCGTTAATGTAAAACAAATTGTTCTTTTCTTAAGTCACCTCTTTAGCATGGGATTAGCCCTTGTATTAACGGCCTAGTGCCAAGTAGGTCTTAATCAAAGTGTATTAGGAGTGCAAGTTCGCCTCCTCTCAAATTGTTTTAGAGGTCATTTAATTAACCTGCTTTTCATTTAATAGACCTCAGTAGAATGGGTATTTTACCCCTGTGTTTATGTCCGTTGAGGACAACTTGAAGGTGGAGTTTGGTGTGGCCTGGGAGAGGCTTAAATTAAAGAGCGTGTGGCTCTTTTGGAAACGGAGTGTTGTATGCCTCGAGGAGGCTTTACTATGTAATGTGGAGCAAGTGCTCCAGGGTTTGATTGGGGTCTTCTGCCCCTTTGTTAAAATTTGTATATCGGAAAGTTGGGCTAGTTGCTCAAGAAGTGTGAACTCAGGGCTCGAAGCCCAAACTCTGTTACCCCTGTAATTGTACATTTCAAATTGTGTTTCGGCTACTAAGTACCTGTTCTTTGTTATTACTGAATATTGAAAAGAAAATATAACCTCGTTAAATTTTACATTAACTTTGATTCCGTAGTTTGAAACCCATTCACGCCCGCACCTTCTTACACCTCTACCTACCACCAAAACACGGTAACAATAATAATAATAATAATAATAATAATAATAATAATAATAATAATAATAATAATAATAATAATAATAATAAAAATAATAAAAATACCGGGCGAGTTGGCCGTGCGGTTAGGAGCGCGCAGCTGTGAGCTCGCATCCGGAAGATAGTGGGTTCGAACCCCACTGTCGGAAGCCCTGAAGATGGTTTTCCGTGGTTTCCCATTTTCACACCAGGCAAATGCTGCGGATGTACCTTAATTAAGGCCACGGCCGCTTCCTTCCCATTCCTAGGCCTTTCCTGTCCTATCGTCGCCATAAGACGTATCTGTGTCGGTGCGACGTAAAGCAACTAGCAAAATAATAATAATAATAATAATAATAATAATAATAATAATAATAATAATAATAATGTTATTGCTCTGATTTCTTGGCTGAATGGTCGACGATAAGGCCTTCGCTGCAGACGACCCTGGGCTCGATTCCCGGCCGGATCGGGAATTTGAACTGCGTCACGTTAATTCCTGTGTTTCGGGTGTTGGGTGTTTGTGTCTGTCCCAGTGCATTCATCTTCATATACACACAATACAACACACACACCACTGCTGACCACCAAAGAAACACGCAATAGTGAATATCTCTCTCCACATAGGATTGGCGTCAGGAAGGGCAGCTGGCCGTACAACAGCGCCAAATCCACATGTGCACCCGTGACCCCAATAGCGTGTGAGAAAATCGGTGGAAGATGAATAATGTCGGTTTTACGTCCAACTAACTACCGGTACTCTTACGGTTTTTAGAGACGCCGACGTGCCGGAATTTTGACTCGCAGTACTTTGACCTGCTGATGAATTTACCGACATGAGGCTGGCGTACTTGAGAGAAAATATCAAAGAACACTGACACTACAATACAAAATGTAACTTAAAAGCTGTTCAGTCTATCAAACACACAAGTTCAATATAATATATAACATACTTGTAAAAAAAATTGCACAGTGCTGTGCGCCTTAAAACGTTCTTACGATCGACAGTGAGTCAAGATCGTCTCAGTGATCTAGCTATGCTTCATGTGTGCCGTGAGATAACCAATTCTATTGACGATGACCAACGTACTAGTGAGATCATGGACCGGAGTTTGGTACGCTTCATCACTTTTGCTGAATATCAAAGGAATTAAATATCCGTTCCCAGCTTCAGTTCATAAGCTAAAATGGAAAAATCGAGGTGTGGTTGCAGGTGTTTAAAACGTAATGTGACGGGCTGAGTGGCTCAGACGGTTAAGGCGCTGGTCTTTTGACCGCAGTTCGACAGGTTCGATCCTGGCTCAGTCCGGTGGTATTTGAAGGTGCTAAAATACGTCAGCGTCGTGTCGGTAGATTTACTGACACGTAAAACAATTCCTGCGGGACAAAATCCTGCCACCTCGGTGTCTGTGAAAACCGTCAAATAGTAACATTATATTATTACATATGTACCAACTTTTCGGATTGTCCGTGATTATTACGGATTTCGCCCCATGATTACGGCGTTAACGACAAAGGGGAAATTATTACGGAAAAGCTACATTATCTCGAAAAATAATTCTGCGTATAAAAACAGGAAAGTAGGAAAATGTCCACTCCTTTCGAGCATTACTGCTCAACCCTCCTCGTTTCACTTCTTGTGAGTTGGCAACGATTCTTATTTGATCGTTACTTCCTTTTGCTACCGCGCCGATGACTTAGGTGTTAGGCCCCTTTAAACAAGAAGGATCATCATCAACTTTTTTACTACCCGTGATATTGTAAAATTCATTGTGAATGAAGAAGCTCTTCTCCGCTGTAAAACCTTAAGTAATGTTGCATTTGCTTTATTACGTGCACCTCCGAATAACTCCCATAGGATAGGAAAAATCAGACAATTCATGCCTACTTTAAACACACATACATTGGAATGACTTATGTTTGAGAAGATGAAAACGTCATCACAGGAGGAAGGTGGTGGTGGTGGTGATTATTGTTTTAAGAGGAAGTACAACTAGGCAACCATCCTCTATATAACGCTCATCAGAGAGAGAAAAATAGAACCGATCCGACACTTCGAAAAATGAAGGTATCGGCCAGTGAAAGGCAAGGGCCAAACAGGGCGTGAAAATGAAGGACTCCCTAGGCCTACTTGTATAGCCTCAGCAACCGTGTGCAGCTATTTTGATTTGACGCCTTCTGGGATGCCTGCGTGTCAATTTCGATGTTCCGGTTTACTCTACCAGGTGACAGGAATAGGTTTGTGGCTGAGTTTTAAATAATTTTGTCGGGTAAACTACAGATGTGTCGCCAAGGATATTTTACATGCCGACACGGTATGACACGCAATTAATGTGTGATTTCTAGGGGGATGGGGGCATTCCCCTCCCCCCTTCCCCACTGCCTTGGACCATCCCAACCTCTGAATATGAATTATATGTCCCTGCCAGCCTCTGAAAGTTTTAAGTTTACCGATACATAAGTTATTTTTTTTTCTTAGTGTTAATAAGAAGTATCTTTTAAACAAAAGAAGTATTTTCCAGGGCTAGGAATGCCTTTATTTTCCACTACATTTCGATCTGTTGGCAACTTCGACCTGGATCTTCTAATGCGTAGGGCATGACATCATTCTCCGCCTAAGGTTCATCGTCCACCAATGAGCACATTATAAGTCATGTTTTAGTAAGTTAAGAGCCTGCACTATCGGAATTTTATTTCGCAGGTCTCTGTACAGCAACCAACAGGTCTCCCTTCCCTGACTGTAAGTCTCCCGCTATGTGTCTAGATATTTACTTTTTTCTTATAGCTAACTCATTAGGTATCTCCCTCTGGTAAATCACAAATCGCACATTGTACGGAGTGTCGAATGGACTTTTCCTCCACCCTTTAAAAAGTCCGGCTACATTTGCTGGGTGAAATCTAGAGGCCGACATTCTACCATTGCACAGTGCGTAATTTCAGGAATCTAGCCGGCCAAAAATCGTATCTCGGAAACTAATGGACCGATTTACATAAAACTTAGTATGTAACTGCTATTATTGTAGATAATTAAGTGTGTGGTCAATCAAGTACAAAAAACAAATTACTACGCCAGGAATAGAATTAGTATTCTTTCTAATTATAATCATTTTTCGTTATAGCTTTAAGAAATTAAATAGATGTTAATAGTGGGACATGCTGTTTAGAATGTTTACAAACAAATACAGGAATACATGTACTTAATCATTAGATGCAGTTACATTAGAATCGCTAACTTCACTGTCATTATCTCCTTCGGCAGAACCAGATACAGGAGACTCATACAGTAAGTTGAACACTTCTCGTGAAAGCATAATCAACTTCCTCCTCCTTGATTTCCCTATTCTGGTAATGTAATGGTCCGATGATATAAGCAGCCTCTTGAAAAGGTCAGTATTTGTGTCCTTTCCGGAAGGTTTCCTGTTATCCTTATTCCTGGTCTCCTGGGCTTCCTCGGCGAGTTGACCAATAGGTACAATACAGTGCCTAATTACCTCCTCTCCATGAACCAAGAGATTGTGCAAAGTTACAGGCATGTAGTATGATTTGTATTTTTGTAAGTACAATAGTATAGTTTCCTTTGCGTACATTCCAAATGTCACTTTATCAATGGCATACCCACACGAAAGAGTTCCTAAGACGACACGTAGATGGTTTATTAAATTTAGATCTACTCCAGTAATATCCGCAGAAGTGGAAGCCTCCCTGAAGAATCTTCTAGCGGTTTCCATCATTGGTATTGCCAGCATTTTGCTTCGGATATCAACCAATAGACCCGCTTCCTCCCTGAACCGAACATGTATATTCGTCTTTCTTCAACCAGTTTCTTCTCCTCGGCATCTCTTATTTGCCACTTTCTTACGTCAAGTCTGTACGCTATATGTAAAAGGCAACCGTTGGCAGCTCACTTCTCTAGTGAAGTCATCTACAGTATTGATTTATTGCGTGTGTATTTCAGGCTTTAAATCAGTGTTATGCGATAAGCCTACGTGTGTGATTTCTTTCTTTAACATTAATACTGTGATCTTTTATAGTCATCTGCCGTATTTATTTATTTATTTATTGCGTCTTTTTTCTAGCTTTTATTGTCTGGATAAATTTGTCAAATGCAATTAAATACATCCCCCGCCCCTCGAGCCCATAACAGTTATTTGTCTATTTTCTCCCGCAATTTGCCTTATATTTCAGTGCTGAGGTTTCTTATGTGCCGTAGTTTACCTCTGATTCTGCACAAACAAAAATGGCCCTTGTAAACCCCGCGTCCCCTTTAGTTCATAAAAATAACTTTTAGCTTAGTTTCTTCAGCCTTTTGTCTTGAACTTAAATACTGAATTTCACAAATTTATGTGCCGCCGTTTTCCCGTGATGGCGTTGAGGAAAGCCGTTCGGTATGGCAACCCTGTTGTCATAAGAGCAATACTGTTTCTTTTAAACATGGAATGAGCTATAGTACTGGCAGGCTCTTTCTGACATTGCTGTGATGCACGTCCTTCTGCAAGGCCCATTCTCTGGTCGAACCAACTTTCATTGTACTTCAGCAATTTGTCCCCTTTTCTACCATATATTGTCCAGCGTGATCGAATTTTAGCACACAAAATACTGACAGACTTCCTTATTGACTTGGATATATCCTCGGAACAATCCTTAATCCCTACATGTTAAATTACAACATTCGCAATAGCATCGTTCCGCTTATATTCCCTCCTGTTCCACAACAGCTTGAAAACCGACCTCCGGGTTACAGAGTACATGGCTTCTGAAAAAAAATTATTACTCTCATGGTCGCACCTGGTCGCAGCAAAAAGTCACAGTTTTCTATTCATTAAAGTACAGATAACTCTTCCAAAAGACCTCATTGCGGAAATCAAAGGCAATCCATTTTGAAAGTCAGCTCAAATTTGTATAATTAGCGTTTGGACACCCTGTACCTGAATTTTAAGTGCATATTCCGGACAAAAATATAGTAATTTTCAGAAAATACTACATACTATATAAAAATACATACCTTCAACTAACATAATCACATTGCAAGCTAAAGAAATATTTAGCCGGCCTGAGTGGCTCAGACGGTTAAGGCGCTGGCCTTCTAACCCCAACTTGGCAGGTTCGATCCTGGCTCAGTCCGGTGGTATTGGAAGGTGCTCAAATACGACAGCCCCGTGTCGGTAGATTTACTGGCACGTAAAAAAACTCCTGCGGGACTAAATTCCGGCACCTCGGCGTCTCCGAAGACCTTAAAAAGTAGTTAGTAGGACGTAAAGCAAATAACATTATTATTATTATTATTATTATTATTATTATTATTATTATTAGAAATATTTAGTTCTGACGTCCTTACTGAGCCCTCACATAATATATATATATATATATATATATATATATATATATATATATATATTTTGCTAGGGGCTTTACGTCGCACCGACACAGTTAGGTCTTATGGCGACGATGGGATAGGAAAGGCCTAGGAGTTGGAAGGAAGCGGCCGTGGCCTTAATTAAGGTACAGCCCCAGCATTTGCCTGGTGTAAAAATGGGAAACCACGGAAAACCATTTTCAGGGCTGCCGATAGTGGGATTCGAACCTACTATCTCCCGGATGCAAGCTCACAGCCGCGCGCCTCTACGCGCACGGCCAACTCGCCCGGTTCACATAATATTAACTGCGCGCTCGCCTCGCCAGGATATGATGCCCTAACGGAGGAGAGCCACTTTAGACCTTCGGTGAGATTAGATAATCAGACAGCGCTACCTTTCAATACTTAATTACTGTACCCAAGAATCTTATAACCACGACTCACAGAAAATGCGCACCAAAGACAAGGGTTGAAAATATTATTTTTGGCCGGCTGGATGCTAGAAATTACTCACTGTGCATTGGTCCACAGATGGTTGTTACTGATCATTAGGACATGTGATAGGATTTTCCTCGTTTCTCTTCCCACCGGGGGTCCAAAAAGGTGCTAATTGGGCTCTGGAAGTGTAAGTTTGGATTAAGACACGAAATATCACAGCATTAGCTCGTGTCGCCAGCTCTCTAGTCTACCCAATGTTCTTGAATCGTATAAACAGCAGCCATATCTTTGGTTCTCCAATACCGTGACGTGTTGGACTGCTAATGGTGAACGGATTTCTTTGTGCTTGCCAAATGAATACCGCGCATTTGTTTTAAGGGCACCTGAGCGTGAAACCGGCTTCTACGAATTCGGTTCCTCTGACGGATGGCAAGGGTGAACAGTTGTATGAATTTGCCTCCGTGAGGAACTTGTTGATCTGTTCGAAGATACATGAACTCGCTCCCGCCCGAAAGTTGTTAGCGTGTTTGAGTTACGTCACAGTACCGGTATACATAAGTGGCCCATACGTTCCGATTTTGGTGGAACAGTCCCGTTCTTTAACCCAGTGTTCTGTCGCCTCCGAAACCTCTGGCGGGACAGATTTTGAAAAATTCTCCCGATTTTGTCCTGATAACACTGCCATGGAACAAAACATGGTACAATACATCCACCATCCCGCTAATTTCATTTCGTGATCTTAGGATCTGCACAAACTATGAATTCCTGTGTGTTTCAGTTTTACACTTGGGTATGAGAAAGTGACACAATCCGTCTGATGTTACGGAAGGAACATGAATAGGTAATGAGTGGAGTAAATTAGGGCAGACTAGCAAATTACAAACTGATTTATGAACGAAACGTGCATTCACATTCTTAGTGATTCAGTATGAATCTTTGTACAGAACAGATCATTATATACTGATCTACGTTAACACTTCGCACTGATCCATTTACGTACGAAGCTAAACAATGATGTGACGTTATCCCGCGGTTAACGTTATTTTTTCCTCTGACTGAACCTGTGGTTTCTTAGTTCACTCAGTACCGTAACGAACTCTTTCATTGGTCAGCAGGCGGGCCTCTTCCCGCTTTTAGTTCCTCTATGAGTTCCTAGAACCACAGCTAGGTTCCGTTTCCGCCGTTTATTCCACACGCCAGCAAAAGTTGAAAGGCGTTCCCACTACATCTGCACGTGTTAGGAGTACGTGTGTGCCGTTGAAAGGACTGCCATGAACTCGAATTTCAAATGTATAAGACGAAGCATTAGCAAGAGAGAACCACGCGAACTGTAGTAGTAGAAGACCGGGTGAGTTGGCCGTGCGGTTAGGGGCGCGCGGCTGTGAGCTTGCATCCGGTAAATAATGAGTTCGTACCCCACTGTCGGTAACCTTGAAGATGGTTTTTCGTGGTTTCCCGTTTTCACACCAGACAAATGCCGGGCTGTACCTTAATTAAGACCACGGCTGCTTCCTTCCCTTTCCTGGGCCCTTCCTATCCCATCGTCGCCATAAGACCTATCTGTGTCGGTGCGACGTAAAGCACATTGTAAAAAAGTAGTAGTAGCAGCAGCAGTAGTAGTAGTAGTAGTAGTAGTAGTAGTAGTAGTAGTGCTTGACTCCCATAACTTCACGTAGATTTGTGAAAACTCTAGACTTCAAAGACCCAGTTTTTGAGATATTTATTACGCATTATAAGAAGTTATTTAATGTAGGACTAATAATTTGACGCGAATGATAATACAATGGAATCACAGTCCACCGGATAATTTTATTTATTTATTTATTTATTTATTTATTTATTTATTTATTTATTTATTTATTTATTTACAGCCAATGGAAGGTTGTTTTACACTAATAATATAAAAATTATATAAGTATAATAAGATAAAAATCGGTATAAACAACAATATTAAATATCAGCAGTAATTTAACAACAATAACAATAAGAATGCAACAATAATAGCAACGATAACTGGCAAGGGTCTGTTACAGCGTTAGCAAGAGTTAGTGGGTTGGAAAGCTAGAGGGGACTTCAAACAAAGGAATATTTTAATTTTTTTAAAAAAAATTTGTTTGAAGGATGCGAAGGGTGTGAATATTTCAATATTGGGTAGTGAGTTACTAAGAGAAGGGAGGCGGTGGAAAATAGAGCGTTGTCTACGACAACCATCACGGTTGAGTTCTTATAAAATAATCATAATTTGTTAATAGTTGTTCATATAATCACCTAATTCTCTGTCATTGACAAGATTATGCAACGTAAACAATGATTTAAGTGATTTGATAGAATCTGAGGATGCCCTTGTAGAACGAAACATGTCATTCTTTGTATAATAGTGTATTTGTCTTTCAAGTATGTTCATGGTGTTATAATTTATATTGACATTTTTGTGAGTTTGACAGACTGGAAAAAGTTTTTATGTCTCACTTCAGTTAATTTTCTTACTAATTCCTTTAACTTAATTCCATTAGTTCTGTCGCATAAATTCATTATCAGTCATTAAACTGCGGTCAATACCGAAGATATTTTTAATTGGTATTGCAGTCTTGCACAATAGAGACAGAGACCACATCGCTGCTCCTGCAAACTAATGAAAATCGTATTAGTTAACTGAATTAAGAATGCGCCGACAATCGCCTTGAGCACAAAATATTTAATTGAAGAAATATACAGAAAAACATACATACCTCTTATTCCCATTTATAGTAATGTTATTTGCTCTACGTCCCACTATCTACACTGGCGGACAAAAAAGTGGATCACTTTAATTTAAGAGCAAAAACTGTATTTGTCTTAAGCCTGGCTTTTTCTTCATTCTAACAACATATTATTATAAAATGAAGTTAACCAGTGCTCTGCATACTTCATACTGATTATCAAAGTTCTTATCTTTTTTAAGTTTATCCAGTAAGTTCTTAGATGCTGTAATTTATGAAAATATCATTACCATAAATTAACGTGGCATTACACTGAGCAAACTTATGAACGTACCTATGAAAGTTTTCTTGATGACACTGTATACACTTAACTTGCATTAGTACCGGGTTTCCGCACCCCTGGCGATGATTATGGCCGCCATCCTTTGCGGCATGCTAGCTAGAAGGTCCTGGATTGTTTCCTGGGGGATGAGCGCCCATTCTTCCAGTAGTATTGCCCGCATTTTCTTGAGGGTGTCAAAGTTGCGACGCTGGACATTTCGGCCAAGCATGTCTCACAGGTGTTCTGTGGGACTGAGTTCTGTACTGCGAGCTGGCCAGTCGAGGGTTCGTATCCTGACGTCGCGTAGATATTCCGTCACGCATGGGGACGTACACTGACTGACAGAGCAAATGCAACACCAAGAAGGAGTGGTCAGAACTTTATGCCAATTGCAGGGTAGACTGACGTCACTGAGGTATGCTCATGATGTGAAATGCGCCGCTGTGCTGCGCACGTAGGGAACGATAAGTGGGACACGGCGTTGGCGAATGGCCCACTTCGTACCGTGATTTCTCAGCCGACAGTCATTGTAGAACGTGTTGTCGTGTGCCACAGGACACGTGTATAGCTAAGAATGCCAGGCCGCCGTCAACGGAGGCATTTCCAGCAGACAGACGACTTTACGAGGGGTATGGTGATCGGGCTGAGAAGGGCAGGTTGGTCGCTTCGTCAAATCGCAGCCGATACCCATAGGGATGTGTCCACGGTGCAGCGCCTGTGGCGAAGATGGTTGGCGCAGGGACATGTGGCACGTGCGAGGGGTCCAGGCGCAGCCCGAGTGACGTCAGCACGCGAGGATCGGCGCATCCGCCGCCAAGCGGTGGCAGCCCCGCACGCCACGTCAACCGCCATTCTTCAGCATGTGCAAGACACCCTGGCTGTTCCAATATCGACCAGAACAATTTCCCGTCGATTGGTTGAAGGAGGCCTGCACTCCCGGCGTCCGCTCAGGAGACTACCATTGACTCCACAGCATAGACGTGCACGCCTGGCATGGTGCCGGGCTAGAGCGACTTGGATGAGGGAATGGCGGAACGTCGTGTTCTCCGATGAGTCACGCTTCTGTTCTGTCAGTGATAGTCACCGCAGACGAGTGTGGCGTCGGCGTGGAGAAAGGTCAAATCCGGCAGTAACTGTGGAGCGCCCTACCGCTAGACAACGCGGCATCATGGTTTGGGGCGCTATTGCGTATGATTCCACGTCACCTCTAGTGCGTATTCAAGGCACGTTAAATGCCCACCGCTACGTGCAGCATGTGCTGCGGCCGGTGGCACTCCCGTACCTTCAGGGGCTGCCCAATGCTCTGTTTCAGCAGGATAATGCCCGCCCACACACTGCTCGCATCTCCCAACAGGCTCTACGAGGTGTACAGATGCTTCCGTGGCCAGCGTACTCTCCGGATCTCTCACCAATCGAACACGTGTGGGATCTCATTGGACGCCGTTTGCAAACTTTGCCCCAGCCTCGTACGGACGACCAACTGTGGCAATTGGTTGACAGAGAATGGAGAACCATCCCTCAGGACACCGTCCGCACTCTTATTGACTCTGTACCTCGACGTGTTTCTGCGTGCATCGCCGCTCGCGGTGGTCCTACATCCTACTGAGTCGATGCCGTGCGCATTGTGTAACCTGCATATCGGTTTGAAATAAACATCAATTATTCTTCCGTGCCGACTCTGCTTTTTCCCCAACTTTCATCCCTTTCGAACCACTCCTCCTTGGTGTTGCATTGTCACTGTCAGTCAGCGTACATTAACATGCATCAGGATTAAATTTTCACCAACTAAGGTAGCGTAGAGGATAATGCTCTACTAACACCTCTACGATGTAAGGGTGTGCATTCAGAGCACCTCCATCGATGAAAAGAAGTTCCGTTGGGGCCTCAGTGCTGATACCGGCCCATACCATGAGGTAGCCACTCCCAAAGGGTGACCTCTCGGAGATCTTGCAATCTGAATATCGCTCCCCACGCCTTCTCCGAACTCTCTCTGTCTCTCTCTCTACCATCAGGTGAACGGAAGCATAATCATGGCTCATCTGTGAATCCAGCTGCTTTGTGTTGGGGGGTAAGTTGTGGGTCAGCTGCAGGTCTTCTTGAGGTCAGATGGCTTCTTGGAGTCTTCGTCTGACAGCTCTCGCAGTCACAGAGACATTTCTTACTTCCTCGAGTCGATTTCTGGCTTGGACGTCGGTAGTTTAGTGTTCTCTCAAGACTTTGATTACCAGAAACCCTTCGTACCTAGCACATTTAGACCTCCGACGGCTTGATCCAGGTCGTTTGTGGTAGGTGCCGAGTTCACGAAATCGTCTTAGAGCACGCTGGACGTTTCTATTTGATGCGTCGATGGCATTAGCCACATAACGAATGCTGCGTCCCTCATCCACCAACGCCACTGCTTTTGCAACCTCGTCGGGGCTAAGAGGCATCGTAACTTAGACACTGGTAATTGATCAATAGCTTCCGCCCCAGTATCGTAAAACTTGAAACGTTTTATTGCCAGTCGATGCAAGAAAATTGAGTACCTAGCATTAGAGGTAAAAAGTGGCTCCTTAAGTTTATTTATGGTCTTTAAACATCGTATTCTTCTCCAGAATTGCAGAATACAAAATAGAAATCACCTTAATGTAATAATTTATGTAATTAATGGAACCATTCCCTCTAATAATTGGGGTTTAACAATTACGATTTTGTTTTTGCAAAGTGATTCACTTGTTCGCCAGTGTACTTTTACGGTTTTTGGAGACGCCGAGGTGCAGGAATTTTGTCCCATAGGAGTTATTTTACATGCCAGTAAATCTACCGACACGAGGCTGACGTATTTATGCACCTTCAAATACCACCAGACCGAACTAGGATCGAACCTGTCAAGTTAGGGCCAGAAAGTCAGCGCCTCAATCGTCTATTCCCCATTCATTTTAAGCATTCTTATGTCTAGCAGTGTTGCTATGCTGCTGGACATTACAACGCTTTATAGCACTTTCTATAACTTCGCACACTTTGCAGAAGAGAATTCGCATATAAATTCACAGATAACTTAAATATTTCCAATACCTTAACACTGCGATTTACAGTAGATTGAGCAGATGACTTTCTACTAGCTTAACACTATATTTACATCACCACCACATAGAAACTTACCCAAAATATACATGATGTCGAAGTATTTTCTTGAAATACCGTCTTCTTCTGCTTCTTCTTCTTCTTCTTCTTCTTCTTCTTCTTCTTCTTCTTCTAATAACTCTTTTGAGGGTACGATAAATCAACTTTGGTTACTTTTCTTTGGATTTAACTTTCTTCATTTCCAAACGTCCTTCATTTTCTGAGAATGTTGTTCCTTTTCCTCTTGAGTCCATTTTCTTGCATTTGTTTTTTTTTTTAATTATCATTTTGGCATTTGGTCCGTAAGACCATGCTGCCAGCTCTGTACATTTAGAAAACAAGAAGGTCAAAGAGTAACATCTTTACAACATGGGACCGTTGATGGCATTGTGACTAATTGGTGATAGAAAGCCACGGTACAGGAACTTTGGTTGGATGAGAACAGTGTAACTACAGACTACAGAACAAACGTATCACAATGTTAAATTGGCTTCACTTAAAAATTTGGCTATTGCTCGATATATATGGATGTCATAGCTGTTGATCAACAACGAAGCGGAAGTGGGAAGTGGAAGTTTGAGTTGTATAAGCGTTTGATATAAATTGGTTACGTGTAGTTTGTATCTAGTGCATCCTAAAATTGTATGGTTGAGGTCTGCTTCTTGATTGGGGTCAGAGGGACAATTTGGGGAGTCTATGACTTTGAGTCTGAACAGATGACTGGGCTAAGATGCGTGTCCAAGTCGCATTCTGATAATTGATGTGATATGGCGGCGAGTTAGAGATAGTAGACTGAACCATGGTTTCTGTAGTACGTGTCTTCGGATAGCGGCGTAGTGCTTGTCTTTGATGAGTTGAGTTGTTGCCCAGTAATTTGACCATTCTTTGCAAGCCTGTTTCTTGATGTGGCTTTGGAAGTCCGCGTACTTCCAGTTGTTAATTTCTTTCTCTCCTGGAATCCTGCCTTTCGTGTTACTTCTCTGAACCGTGTTCTGTTTTCTATCGTATCTATTTTAATTCCAGCGTTTTTCGTATCCTTTTCAGTTTCAATGAACCACGTTGGCTTGGATTTGTAATTGTTCAATCAGTTGAAGATATGTTTAGTTAGCTACTGGAATCTTCTTTTCCTCATTACAGTTGCCAGTTTTCAACTTTTAAATATAGCTCTCTGTTTGATCGTAGTCTAAATTCGGCATTGTTGATTCTTATAGGTCGCAGTATTTTTCTCAAAATTCTTCTTTCAATTTTCTAATTTTTCAAGATCCCCAATTCTTGTAAGTTTAAGAGCTTCCGCTGCATATACAATTTCTGGCCGGGCCACTGTTTGATAATGTCTTAAGTTCAAGTTCCAGGATATAGATTTCTTATTGTATATTATATTTTTTGCCATATGATACATCCTTTCCATTTTGTTTACTCCTATATCTATAGCTACCTTTTCTTTTGTGTTGTTGGTTATCCATTCTCCCAGGTATTTAAAGCAGTCTGTCCGAGATATTATGTTATTGTTAATTGTGATGTTTTGAAGGGCATTAATAATGTTTGTCATGCACGATGTTTTTCCAAATGATATTTGCAATCCTATTTTGGCCGCTTGTTTCTGCAATTCTCGTATTTTTTCTTGAGCATTATGTAATGAGTTTGAATTTAACGCCATGTCATCTGCGAAAGCTAAACAATTTATAATGATTTTATTTGGATTTCTTCCTAGTTGAACATATTTAATATTGATGGCTTTCCTCCATTCTCGAACTACCTTCTATAAAGCACAATTGAAGACTAGGGGGATAAACCATCTCCCTGTCGTGCACCTGATCTTATTTCAAATGATTTTGAGAGTTCTCCCAAAAAATTTACTTTGGATGTTGTGTTTGTTAATGTTGCTTTAATTATTTCAATTGTTTTATTATCAAGTGCAAATTCCTTTTAAATATCAAATAGAGTATTTCCATCAATTGAATCCTAGGCTTTTTTAAAGTCTCCAAAAGTAACTACAGATTTAGAGTTTCTGGTCTTCCTCATAGCTATTGTGTTCTTTAGATTTAAAATTTGTTCTGAACAAGACCTTGCCTTTCTGAATCCTGCTTGATACTCTCCTAATTGTGGGTCTAGTATTTCTTCAGCTCGTGTTAAGAGTGCCTTGGACAAAATCTTATATGTAATTAGTAAACGGGAAATTCTCCTATAGTTGTTAGGGTCTGATTTATTCTACCTTTTATGTAGCGGATGTATTAATGTTGATGTCCATCCTGATGGTAAAGTGCCTGTTGTCCAGATTTCTTACATGATTTCTGTTAAACATTGTATCATATTGTCACTAGAGTATTCCCACAATTCAGCGACTATATTATCTTCCCCAGGTGCTTTATTATTTTAAGTTCATGTTATTACAGCCAATTTTCTGTGTTGTTGGATCTCTGAAATGTAAACTCGGTGGTGTGTATTTCCTTACGTTGTTTTTAAAAGCTTTGTAAAAATCTCTTGAGTTGTTCTGTTTGAAATCCAATTTCATCGCTGTTAGTTGGACTTTCATATGTTGTATTTTGATCTTTTTGAGGCCTTTTGATGCAAGCTTCCTGGCTTCTATGAAGTTGCTTCTATTTTTATCATTTTTGTTTGCATTCCATATGTTCCAAGCTCGTTGTCTTTTTAGAATTAATTGAACACACTCATCATTCCACCAAGCATGTTTTCTTTTCTGTAAAATGTCCTTTTGAAGTTGTACCCATGTTTAGGTGTCTTTTCTTTTTTCAGAGTATTTTGAAACTATTTTCTCTGGCTAGTTTTTGTACGTCAAACTGTTTACATTGATATTGATTCTTTTTCCTACTTATTGGTTTAATTTTGAATTTAATGATTGACAGATAGTGATCTGAATCCAAACTGGTACTCTTAGCAACCTTTACATTAAGTATCTCTGGCGCAGACTGTCTACTTATGCCAACATGGTCAAGTTGTTTCTCACCACAGATTGGATTTGGGGAGACCCATGTAGTCTGTTTTCTAGAAAGTGTTTTTTTAAAGAATGTAGATTTTAGGACTGTATTATGTTCTCTGGATAGAGTAGTGAGTCTTTCTCCATTAGCGTTTGTTTTTCGATGAGCAGGGAATTTACCTGCTATAGGTCGATGACAGCGTTCTTTGCCGATTTGAGCATTAAAATCTCCAAGCAATATTATTATGTTTTTGGATGAAATTTGTTCTAACTTCCAAACTTCTTGCCAAAATGTTTCTGATTGATTTGAGCATTAAAATCTCCAAGCAATATTATTATGTTTTTGGATGGAATTTGTTCTAACTTCCAAACTTCTTGCCAAAATGTTTCTGATTGTTCTTTCTGGGTTTTATTTTATTCATTTGTAGGTGCATGTACATTTACAAGAGTGTAGACTTTATTCGTTGATTTAAAAGTTAGCGTGGAAGGTCTTTCATTAGGATATTTAAATATTATATAATCTAGTATATTCTTGTTTACAATAAAACCGGTTCCAAATTGAGGTACATTCTTCATAACTCTTTTACCTGGGTTTCCCTTAAATATGGGTCGACATAGCATAAAGTGGATCACTTCTCTTTTTACTTACATCCTTCAGACTAACAACCTGCCGAAGCAGTTCAAACGGTCAAAGGTGATCGCCCTTCTTAAACCTGGAATGTCGGAGGAGAGACCTGAAAACTACCGCCCAATAGCACTTCTCAGTTGCATTTATAAACTCTTGGAACGAGTCCTCCTCACTGGGATAGCACCACTCATTGACGCTGCAATCCCCCCCAGAGCAAGCTAGTTTCAGAAGAAATCGTAGATGTACTGATCAAGTTTTGTCTCTTCCCACTCACATCGAGGCAGGCTTCCAAAAGAATTTAAAATCAACAGCTGTCTTTATTGACCTGACAAGTGCATATGATACTGTCTGGCGACATGGACTAATTCTTAAAGTGCTGGAAGTAATTCCCTGCTTGGAAATTGCAAACCTAATTTCCAACATGCTCTGTGAGAGAGTGTTTGTATTATTCCTAGGTGATTCTAAAAGTCTCAAAAGAAAATTAAATAACGGTTTGCCACAGGGATCAGTATTGGCCCCAGTTCTCTTCAACCTCTACATCCATGACTTACCATCAACCACACCTACTAAGTTCATCTATGCGGACGACATTGCCCTGGTAGCTCAAAGCAGAAGTTTTGAGGATGGAGAAGGCATTCTTTCAGCAGACCTGGTCAAAATGGCAACATTCTTCAAGTCTTGGCTTTTGATCCCAAGTGCTTCTAAGACCGAGGTTTCATGTTTTCATCTCAGCAACCGACTCGCAAACTACGAGCCATCTGTTTTATTCCTTGGTGAAAAACTAAAGTACAACCCGTTCCTGAAATATCTAGGAGTCACACTGGACAGAACCCTGAGCTACAAAGAACATCTCACCAAGCTCTCTGACAAAATCGCTACAAGGAATAACATCCTGCACAAGCTTGTGGCAGTTCCTGGGGAGCCTCAGCTGAGTGCTTACGATTAACGAGAATCAGTCTTGTCTACTCTGCAGCGGAATACTGTGCCCCGGTATGGCTGGAAAGTGCACATGTGCATAAAGTGGATACTAAGCTGAATGACACCATGCGCTGCATAACTGGTACTGTAAAGTCAACACCTCGCCACTGGTTACCCGTTCTTAGTCATATCCCACCACCCCACCTGAGGAGAAAGGAAGATCTGGTCATCTCCCTCATTACCAGTTCATCAGGAATTTTGTTACCCATCGCCACGACGACTTCGATCTAGGAGACCAGCAAGTATACTCGCCGGCCGACTCTTGAGGGATAATTTTAATCTAAACGAGAGCTGGCGGGATGAGTGGTCAATTTCAACATCTGGAACAAATGCTCATGACCTAAATCCAACCCAGAAAATGAAGGGATTCGACCTCCCAAGAAAACTATGGTGTCGCCTCAACAGATTGAGAACTGGGCATGTACGCTGCAATTTCTTACGCCATAAGTAGGGTTGGCTGGATTCTCCAATGTGTGAATTCAGTGAGGAGGAGCAGACCATGGACCATGTCATCCTGGGCTGCCCTCTGCATGCCTACTCCGGAAGCCCCAGCGACCTGTTTCATCTTTCAGAAAGTGCTGTAGAGTGGCTGAAACACTTGGACCTGGACCTATAAATTTGTAGTTATAATCACCATACGATTAAATAAATAACATTAAAAGTAGCCAAATAATTTATTTTCTGTGCTTAATTTTGTATGATTGTTGCTTAAGGCAGGTTTCAGAATGCTCCGGCTCATCCTTTGCACAATGTTGTGGGCCCCCAGAATTCGAACGCCCACTTTTCATTTCCTTGGAAACGGGAGATTGGTTACTTCCAGGGTTAAAGTTTCTTACAAAGTGTAAATCCGTAGTTGATTGTTTGATGGGTTGAGGGGACAAGTCCCTTAAAAATTCTACTCGAGGTTGTTAGCTCCGAGGAAAGATTTTCAGCCGCACCTCTAGTGAACAGACTGACCATTTGGCCGCTTGGTAACCTGACCTCTTCAGAACGCGTCCCCAGGTCGCGGATAGGGGTTTCCTAGTACTTCTGCTGGGATTGCCTTAGAACCCGCGGACGAACAGGTAGCTCAATTCTTGGGGGCTTTAAAATACTGAGACACCCTCCCTCCAGGGGTTATAAATATGGAGGGCGCTAATCTCAACGGTAGTGAAGGCGGAGGGAATGGATCTCGATACGGCGGAGCTAGCGGAAGAGACAGCTAAAATACTTGAAATACCTTATTATACACTGACTGACAGAGCAAATGCAACACCAAGAAGGAGTGGTCAGAACTTTATGCCAATTGCAGGGTAGACTGACGTCACTGAGGTATGCTCATGATGTGAAATGCGCCGCTGTGCTGCGCACGTAGCGAACGATAAATGGGACACGGCGTTGGCGAATGGCCCACTTCGTACCGTGATTTCTCAGCCGACAGTCATTGTAGAACGTGTTGTCGTGTGCCACAGGACACGTGTATAGCTAAGAATGCCAGGCCGCCGTCAACGGAGGCATTTCCAGCAGACAGACGACTTTACGAGGGGTATGGTGATCGGGCTGAGAAGGGCAGGTTGGTCGCTTCGTCAAATCGCAGCCGATACCCATAGGGATGTGTCCACGGTGCAGCGCCTGTGGCGAAGATGGTTGGCGCAGGGACATGTGGCACGTGCGAGGGGTCCAGGCGCAGCCCGAGTGACGTCAGCACGCGAGGATCGGCGCATCCGCCGCCAAGTGGTGGCAGCCCCGCACGCCACGTCAACCGCCATTCTTCAGCATGTGCAAGACACCCTGGCTGTTCCAATATCGACCAGAACAATTTCCCGTCGATTGGTTGAAGGAGGCCTGCACTCCCGGCGTTCGCTCAGAAGACTACCATTGACTCCACAGCATAGACGTGCACGCCTGGCATGGTGCCGGGCTAGAGCGACTTGGATGAGGGAATGGCGGAACGTCGTGTTCTCCGATGAGTCACGCTTCTGTTCTGTCAGTGATAGTCACCGCAGACGAGTGTGGCGTCGGCGTGGAGAAAGGTCAAATCCGGCAGTAACTGTGGAGCGCCCTACCGCTAGACAGCGCGGCGTCATGGTTTGGGGCGCTATTGCGTATGATTCCACGTCACCTCTAGTGCGTATTCAAGGCACGTTAAATGCCCACCGCTACGTGCAGCATGTGCTGCGGCCGGTGGCACTCCCGTACCTTCAGGGGCTGCCCAATGCTCTGTTTCAGCAGGATAATGCCCGCCCACACACTGCTCGCATCTCCCAACAGGCTCTACGAGGTGTACAGATGCTTCCGTGGCCAGCGTACTCTCCGGATCTCTCACCAATCGAACACGTGTGGGATCTCATTGGACGCCGTTTGCAAACTCTGCCCCAGCCTCGTACGGACGACCAACTGTGGCAAATGGTTGACAGAGAATGGAGAACCATCCCTCAGGACACCATCCGCACTCTTATTGACTCTGTACCTCGACGTGTTTCTGCGTGCATCGCCGCTCGCGGTGGTCCTACATCCTACTGAGTCGATGCCGTGCGCATTGTGTAACCTGCATATCGGTTTGAAATAAACATCAATTATTCGTCCGTGCCGTCCCTGTTTTTTCCCCAACTTTCATCCCTTTCGAACCACTCCTCCTTCGTGTTGCATTTGCTCTGTCAGTCAGTGTACATATTTAGGAAAAGGCTGTAGCACTGCTGCTCTTCTGGCAAGGATCCATTGGAAAGCAGCACGATTGGTTCTGGATGATTTCCGACAAAAGAGTGGTGTAACGAAAATTTTCCAAACTTTGGGCTGTGAAGACTAGTCAGCAAGGAGACGAGGCGCTCGACTAACCGGTATGTTCCGAGCTTTTAGCGGAGAGATGGCGTAATACTGTAATACATACCAAACATAATAATATTACATTAGAGGCTATGTAAATGGCTGCAGTACTAAAATAATTTAGTCTAAGAGGAATGAATTTACTAATTATAAGAACATAAGGAAAATATACGAATTTCAAGAACATATCGAAATATCACCTTTAGTATAGAATAAGAAAGGGAAAGGAAGAGAAAAACAAGTATGATGATGAAAAGGAAGAGTGTTATGGTCACAACTAGATGATTCATTCATGCTTCCTAGTATTTCTATACAGGTACATATAAAAGCTGAGATGCTAGGTATGGCTCTGACGTCCACTGCTAGATGATTTCAATATCGGGCTGCGGTATGTTGTGGTTCTGTGTACAGGAAGTGATAAGCTCAAGGTTCTGCAGGATCGGATATTTTTGTTATGGTCTATGGAGAGAAGTTCCAGGCGATCACGGAGATGGTCTGGTTGAGTCGTTGTTAGTATGCAGTAGTGATAAGTACAGAAATCCAGAATTTTTTTTCTACATTGATCGCGAAGACAGCTGTGAAAGCCTAAGCTCCTGTGTTAGTGGTGGGGATGCAAAACAACTTAAGAAGAAATCAAGGCATTTGCAGACTTTAAGGGCTCCAAGTAACCCACACGATTTGGTTGCCACAATGCTACTGTAGTGTCCATGATCACTGTCGTTCACGACCCTCTAAAGATGACCCTTCGTGGACGTACGCAACACATTTGTGGATAGAACTGATGAGCATTTACTGCGAAGGACAAGGAGCGAGTGAGAAATAGCTAGGTTGGGAGTTGCCGCACATTCCTTCTTTCTACAAGGATCAATTGGTTATCGTAGGCGTATTGAAATATACATATTAATAACGTTATCTCCGTGGACGAAATAAATGTAGAATAATTTGATCGATGGCCCTGAACTGGTCTGTGATCATGGTGGGTGGTATTGGTTGCCTTCATTGCCTTCACGTTTGGTTTCGTATCAGTAATACCCACGAGTAACATCTTGGTGTCTGTGGATCAGTGGTCGACTGAGATAATCGGATGTTTGAAGGGCTGAGTAAAGTTCGTTTCACACTGTATTTCTTCTTCTTCTTCTTCTTCTTGGTTTGAATGGGCCTACTTTAGACCACGCTTGTTCAACTGTTGGGCTTTGATCTTTGCCCAGTATTCTCGCATTTTCTGCAGGTGTAAGTCCCTTCTTTCATCTTCCCAGAGCGTTCCTTTCTTTCGGGATTTTTCCTAAAATCCATGGACTTCTTTCAGGGCATATCGTACAGACCGTCTATCTTCAAGATCTAATATTCCTAGTTCTTCTGTGTCCTTCTCAATTTCTGTCATCCAAGTGGTACGAATCTTTTTGTTCTGCCAGAAGATGAACAGGTGATTGGTCAGTCTTTTGGGAGGCAGTCTTACTATATGGCCATAGAAAGCTGCTCTCCTTTTCCTAGCACAGAGAGCCTCTCTATATGTTCGTAGAGCTCGGAATTGTGCCATCTACGGAATTCCTCATTTTACTTTACCGCTCGTAAAATCTTCCTGAGAATTCTCCTCTCTCTCTGACTTCCAGTTTCTCCAGCAGACCTCTTCGGTTCAATGAAAGACACTCCATGGCATACAGAGCTCTCACAGTGTATTTACAGTATTTATTAGTGCCTTGTTCAGTTAGGGCTCTAGGCCCTACTTAATCACGTGGTGTTTACAATATTTAATAAATAACTAAAAGAGTTAACATTGAAATACAGTGAAGTCAATACAATTAAACATGAATGTAAATAAATAACAAGCAAAGTTAGTATTAAAAACTGATATAATTTAAGTTAAATAAAATAAAATAAAATAATTAAGATCATCAAAATAACGAGATATATTGAAACCTTCAATTAAAGAAAATTATAACATTATTGGCTAAATGGTTAGTGGCTAGCCTTTGGTTCAGGAGTTCCCGGGTTCGATTCCCGGTCGGGTTGGGGATGTTAACCTTCATAGGCTAATTCCAGTGGCTCGGGGGCTGGGTGTGTGTGTGTCTTCATAATTAGAATTCACCATAGGTAGGGCCTCATCCTCACAGTCTCGCAGGTCGCCTATACGGCGTCATCTGGAAAGACTTTCACCAGGCCTCTTCGGAGGCTACACGATTATTATTAATATTAGAACATTATTTAAGAGCAAGTATAAGCACAATAATGTCCGACTCGTTGGCTGAACGGTCAGCGTACTGGCCTTCGGTTCAGAGGGTCCCGGGTTCGAATCCCGGCCGGTTCGGGGATTTTAACCTTAATTGGTTAATTTCATTGGCACGGGGGCTGGGTGTATGTGTTGTCTTCATCATCATTTCATCCTCATCACGACGCGCAGGTCGCCTACGGGAGTCAAATAGAAAGACCTGCACCTGGCGAGCCGAACCCGTCCTGGGATATCCCGGCACTAAAAGCCATACGACATTTCATTTCAGCACAATAATGTAACTAATCGTGTCGTCCGATGTCGGCATGTAAAATATCTCTGGGGACTCATTTGGTATTTACCCGGCAAAATGAATTAAAACTCAGCCATAGATCACTGAAGAGAGATCCAGTTTATTATGCCATTTGGTAGAATAAAACAGAATGTCGAAATTGGCGCGCAGACAGCCTAGATACTTGCACACTGTAGCATTTATTTATTTATTTATTTAATATGAAGGTATAGAGGCATAAATTCCCATTGCAGTACCTTCTTGGTCCGCCTCTGTGTGGCGTAGTGGTTAGTGTGATTAGCTGCCACCTCCGGAGGCTCGGGTTCGATTCCCGGCTCTGCCACGAAATTCGAAAAGTGGTACGAGGGCTGGAACGGGGTCCACTCAGTCTCGGGAGGTCAGCTGAGTAGAGGTGGGTTCGATTTCCACCTCAGCCATCCTCGAAGTGGTTTTCCGTTTTTGCTGTGTTGAACGTGTAGAGGCTGCAGAATAAATCGACATTAGCACTGATTGAATTGTAAAATGAACAAATTTTTACAAGTGGGGGAATTCATGCGATGAACCGTTTTAGATCTCGAAACGTGAAATCTGGATGTCAGAGGTAAACTATCTTAAGTGACATTTCATTAACTTTACAGGAGAACAGAGAGAAGCTGCCAAGGCGCATATTTTGCAGGCAGTGCAGTCTCAGAATATCAGAATATGAAATTGACAGAAAGCAGTATCAAAATATCCAGAAGAAATGTGTAGCCGAAGTGAATAAGCTAATGAGTCTCAGAATATCCGAGAGGTGGAGGTAGCTGCATAGGTGACAGGCGTTTAAAGATAAACAGATTTTAAGTTCGCGAGCCCCGTGTCCGTATTTCGCTACGGTGAGGGTGAATTTTTATTCTTATTAGTTTTATTTAGAATATTTTTACGACTACTTCGTGGACTAGTGGTTGGACTTCAGTTATTGAATTGTCATGGGAAACGATACCAAATAAATAATGCCGTTGAAGAATGGAATTATATGTTCAAAAGACTGATAAAATACATCCCCGCTTCAAGGAGTTGGTATCTAGTTTGGAAGAAAAACCAGCACAACAAACTGAAACATCTGGTTTTCAAATAGCCAGGGTGGATATGAATCTCGAGGGTTCGAAGAGAAGGAAAAAAAAAACTAACGCATTTTAAGCGAAAGAACTAAAAGGTTTACAGCTAAATATGACGAAACTGAAGACATTGACATGTTATTGAGAAAAATCTCCTATATCATCAAAATGAACTGATTGAAGTGTAAAATGAACAAATTTTACAAGTTTGGCAATGTTCGGAATAAGTTATAAATATTTTCATAGTGAAATATGTAAATAATCAGATTGTACACATATGGCAAAGCAATAGCTGCATTTAAAAATCGGACAAGGTCTAACTTCGCGCGATTTCATGGCGTCCTTGGTTCTACTGACACCCTGCCGTACATGTTTGTGCAAGGCTGTACGGCAGGCTCACTTCAAGATTGTCCTCGGACACTCCCGGCACTAAAAACCATACGCCATTTCATTTTCACCTCAAGATTGAGGTACCAATTTCAGAAGAGGGCACGCAGTCCGGTTGATGCTAAGATTGAACCTTTTCGCATATTTCCCTATTACTTTGAGTTTATTATTATACTACGGTACTGTATAGATATAGGGTGTTTTAAAACAATACCACTATTGAAATTCGGATATTTTGAGACTCGGATGTTTCAAGAGTCCGATATTTTCAGACAAAACGTTGCAGGCAGGTCGAATCGACAGTCCTGACCGTGGTAAACTAGCGTAAGAGCAAAAACGATAAGTAGTGCAGCGGACGACATGAGGTTGAACTGTTGTGCGATGACTTACCATTATTTATCGCTGGGTTCTCTTGCACATAATATCCCATAGCTTATCTTCATTCCTGCGAAACATACAACAGTGTGTTCCTAAAAAGACACGACCAAAACAAGTCACATATGATAAAAACCTCAAAGTCGTCGTTTTGCATTTACGATAGTTTACCTCTGACGTCCAGAAATAGTCTGCTGGCTTGAGCCTTCATGTGGAACATTACAGTGTTTCCCCAGGATAATCAGAGATGCGGTAGAGTTGAACAAACACGCCGGGATTGATGCTTCGAACTTTCCCAATCCTGGTTGCCCTTGATGACCAGAGCAAAACAACTGGACATGGCTTGACGTTATGTAATATAATGGTACGTGTAAGAACCCTCCAGCTCCTCTTTCTCCCGCCGCTGTATGTATTCCTTCCTCCTCGGCCCTATGACCCACTTCAGTTCTTGTAATTGAAAGTGCTTCGTCATAGCATGGGTGAAGTGTCTGACAGTGCTAACAAATTGACACAGTCCACTCCGGAAGAAACATTAGATAATATCTGTCGTACTGTTCACAGGTAGATCCCTTTGTGGACCAGAAATCGCGGGTGTAACACCCACCAGAGTTAATCTGATTCTTGAAGGGTAGAAGAGAGTCTACGTCGTACGATTCTTCTTCTTCTTCTCCTTCGTCGCAGACATATACAGGAGGAAGTCCAAATACCGGCTAGGGTCTGAATATGGGCTAGGGGATGCTACCGTTCTAGTGAGTGTTGTAGATTGGTGGGGATAACGTGTAAGTGGTATTCTGGAACAAAGATAATACACAGGAGCAGTTGTCAGTATCACAACCAAGGGGCCCTTAGCTGAACCCTGGCTCTGCTTCCATTTAACGCTTTACTGCATGAATTATTTTTCGTTTTCGTTTGGTGAAGAAAATTTCAAGCTTCACTGTTCGACTTACGTTCAGTGTTTTGTAGATTTACCAGCAATTCTTAACTGGGGCTAATAGCTTAACACTCGTATGTGATGTGGATTGCCATAACGGGGAATATATACGATTTTTCACGATTTCACGCTAAGCTTTTAACATTCAAAGACCGAACATTACTGCGTACTGGCCATGGGTACGTATTGCAGGGCGCAAGTACAACTTGCACGACCGTACGCCTGTGGCAATGTGATGGTGAGGGCCCACGTAAAATAAACGGTGGTTGGTACGCGTGGATGTTGATGGGGTGGAAGGAGTAACTTTGGTTGTAGGACTGTTTTGTCTTATGTTATGTAAAAAAAAAAAAAAAAAAAAAAAAAAAAAAGGCATCACTGGTATATGTCTTTAATTGACTGCACAGTTGAAGGTGTGCCGTAAAACTACCTCTGTCCACAATCTGTATCCATTTATACAGGTGAAAAGTTATATGTTGCCTGAGGGCAACAGTATGCAGTAAAGAGTTAATTCTGCCCGGTTCCTCACATTCATATATCCTGTACGACCTGCCTTGGTCAGCTATTGTCATTTCCAACCCCGATGGTATTAGAAAATTGGAAGCCTAGGTAGTCTTTCATTTTCACGCCCTTCGTGGCCCTTGCCTTTCTTTGGCCTATACATTCATTTTTCGAAGTGTCGGACCCCTTCCATTTTCCCCCTCCTGATTAGAGCTAATAGGGGATGGTTATTTAGTTGTACTCCCTCTTACAGTCGCATTCTTATAAAATATGTGATTTTTATTGCTTCCCCGTACCGCAGTATTTTTTCAGGTATGTATCTCTTGAAGTAAGTGTTAGTTTGAAGGTTACGCCACATACTTGATATAATAAGATACATTTAGTACATATTATATATTAAATAGAAGTAAGCAGTAATGATTGACGTATCTAATTTTTAATTCATTTATTTATTTATTTGTTTATTTATTTATTTCAACTTCGCTAATCGGCCAACTAGGGACCACGATAATCCTCACTTTACATTCTGGCATTTGTCCATTTTTCGCTTGATCCACATCGTCTTCATTAGCTCACTGTGTTTAGCACGACGTTCTTCTGTCCATTTCGGATTAGTTGCCCGTTTTTCGTCCCGGAAAGTCCCAAAAGTCTTGATGGCTGCTCTGAAAAGATTTCGGTCGTGTGCATCTTCCGCTTGTATGCCCAATTCTTTAAGTTCTTTCTTGACATTAACGTACCATGGCATTGCCGTTTTTGGTTTTGAGCCAAATATACTGAAGATACGTTTCGTCCATCGAGAGTCGATCATCCGTCGTATATGACCGTAGAGGCGAACTCTGCCTTTACGCATTGTGTCCGTGATCTTAGAGTATACTTCTTGTCTGGGTTTTCTAATGTAGATGTCATTTTTGTAGTTTGGGCCACGTATGGTGTGTAGGATCTTTCTTTCTTTCTTTCCTCTCTAAATCCGCAAGCAAACGTTTCTCGGACAGGATAAGAGATGCATACAGCGATACTTGTTTGATGCCAGTGTTGTCGTGACGAATGTTTGTGTTCAGAGAAAAGGACTTTTTGTTGTATATGTTGCGGGTGGTTTGGAAAGTGTGTAATAAGTTGATAAATACTAATAAATAAATAATGAATAAAAATATATAAATAAAATTACTCAAAAACTTAATAAAATTAATAAGCATAATTAACCGAAATGTCCGTAGTATGTGCGCCAGAGTTCACCAGAATGGATCCCTCGAATTTAGATAAGAGCATGATAGACTTTATATCCCAGGGCGTGTACATAATGCTGCGTACTGGTACATCTGCTGCAGGCCTTACCTAACCTCCTGAAAACGACTAATTAGGTAGGAACTGCACCTAGGTTTATCAATAACACTGATTCTAAAATAGCTAACTATATTCTGAACAAATTCCGTGCATGAGCACCTCATCAACATACAACATTATACATATAATACACACATAAAATATTGCTGGAAGACTCCATATTTACAACAACAACAATAATGAAAACCGTGGGAAAACAAAAGTGAGAACTAAGCTACCATTTGTAGATGGTCCGATGAACAATGTACATGTATGAAGATAAATACCCTTCACTGTCTCTTTATCAATTCGACTTACCGATTCTCATAATCGGCAGTTATCACATCACACAGATACTGTACCTTGTACTACTGTGTTCACATATTTTAACACTTGTAAAGATATATACACACGTCTGTCAATCCTCAGCATAAATTATGGAAAGTCTGGGATAGCTTTCACCAACATATAATGCTAGGCCGCCACAAGTGCTACAATACTTAATGCGCAAGCACTCTCCACAATCAGCCACTTTCCACAAACATAACTAGACTACGCTCCACGAACGTTTGAAGTCCAGTCCATTGCTGCCGTGTCACTCCAGTACCGTGTATCAGCACCACTTCCTTCCCGTACAGTGCCTCAGTTGTAGTTGTAGTTGTCTTCCTTCTCGTTCCTTCATACAGTGTTACTGCTTCTAGTTGTAGTAGTTACCTTACAATCACCTTCACAATCACTCTTACAATGTTTCTTCACAATGTCCCATACAATGTCACTTATAATGTCTCCGTACAATATCTGGTTGCCGCCGTATCATCAACCTTTATAGACATCAACATCCCCCTCCTCTCAGATGAGACGTCTGGATTGGTGCTTGCCAGCCAATCATGAGTGATCTCAAATCAAGACCAAGCCCTGAACTACTTCTTCCTCCCAAGATAATAACAAACTCTGGGGAGTTTTCATGAATCACCAAACTTTCCCTGGTACAACAACAAGCTCATCTCATCAGGCTGGGATATACATGACAAATGGAATTCCCTGACACAAGTACATCACAACACACACTGGGGTAGCCAGATGACTCATTCAAATTACCAGAGTTATTACAGCAATGTTTTCCCACTGGTGCAAAACAAATTACTCATACCTACATATGTGGATATCTTCCAGCTTACCAATATAAATGGCAAAATATACAAATGAAATACTGATGATAATAATAATAATAATAATAATAATAATAATAATAATAATAATAATAATAATAAATCGAATACTGACAATAATATCTCTAACTTCTACATATAATTCGGGGGTGTGATATATGTACTATCACAAGTGAGTTCCATTATCTTAATTCGTGCTGCTATGGCCTCTTTGTCAAGTCCATTATTACCATTATTTATCGCTGGGTTCTCTTGCACATAGTATCCCATAGCTTATCTTCATTCCTTCTAAATATACAATTATACATTATACAATTATACAAACATACATTCCCCAAAGTATTTAAATTTATTAACACGGTTTATCGTTCCATATTTGGTATTTATTTATTTATTTATTTATTTATTTATTTATTTATTTATTTATTTATTTATTTATTTATTTATTTATTTATTTATTTATTTTGCGTCACATACGTCACACCGACACAGGTAGCTAGGTCTTACGGTGATAGAAAAGGCCTTCATTAGAGTAAAGCCCCGGCATTTGCCTGGTGCGAAAGTAGGAAACTACGGAAAACCATCTTGAGGGCCGCGATCCCACAATCTCGCGAATGCAAGCTGATAGCTACGCGACCCAAACAACGCAGCTACTTCCTTGTGTTCATACAGCAGGTCGAAAAACGGGCTAGTAAGGTTGATCGAAAGCTGAAATTCCGTATTAAAAAAACTTTGCTACGCCCTTGGACAAACCTACTATTGACAACGAGTAGAAAAGTTTGTTCGAAGACAGTGGAGTTTCTAATTAGGAAACAAAAAGGGGCTAATTTCAAACTTTCAAAAGTCTCACAAACACAAACCAGAGGAAGAGCGCGGACCAGTGTAATAACGTCAGCTATAGCAAAATGCCGTTCGAAAAGGGACCAAAAGTCCTAAGAATCAGATGATGATTTTGCACTTTTTGAACCTTCCCTGAATGAGGAGGATAGCGAGGTTTAAATACCTGAAGGTACTGAAACTCTCGGTTGGCGAATGCTAGCTGCAGGTTTTTGAAGGGCTTTTCTTCTGAAGACTCAAAGCGAGAACTTCCGGGGATACATTTTGTGTGTAATGCTGTATATGGACGCACGATGATCGTGCGGGTGCAGAAAAGGATGTGTGCATTTGTGACGCTTGTAAATAGACCATAATTGCCTATGTTAAATTTTGAATAATTTTGCTCGGTTTTTAAATATTTAAATCTAAAAATACGTAGTTCTTAGATTGTTGCTCAGTATTACTGTGTTTCCTTTTAAAACTGATCTATTTTGCTTGTATCTAAAGTATATTTAGATTTTCCTCGTCCATTGTTCTTTATTAACTATTACCTTTGACAATAATTTCTATAACCCATATTTAGATCACGCTTGCCATTATAAACATTTTTTCACCGCATTAAGATATCATAATGTAAAGCAAACTAAATCTGTTTTCTACTTATTCCAGTCCCATAAGTTTCATGATCTTCAGTTCAAACTACCAATTTCTATCCCATTTTCAGTTCCATAAATATTCTTGTTCTTCCAGTCTATACCACATTTTTCAGAATTTTTAGCAACACATACCAGTAAACTACCGTATATCGAATGCACGGTGTGGATATGTAAAAGATCTCTGGTTACACATTTGGTGTTCACCCGACAACATTTATTAAAACTCTGCTATAGGTCACCCAACAGAGTTCCGTTTCCTTCGCCATCCGGTAGAATAAAATGGAACGTCGAAATTTACGTGCAGGCAGCCTAAATTAAGTCAAATCAAAACGTCTGCAACACGGTAGCTTAGACCATCATATTATATTATTATTATTATTATTATTATTATTATTATTATTATTATTATTATTATTATTATTATTATTATTATTATTATTATTATTATTATTATTATTATTATTATTATTATTATTATTTGTTCACATTTTAGTGACATCCAGCTCCTTGGCTGAACGGTCAGCTTACTGGCCGTCGGTTCAGAGGGCCCCGGGTTCGATTTCCGGCCGAGCTGAGGGTTTCATCTGCGTACCTGTTAATTCATCTGTCCCGGGGACTGGGTATTTATGTTCATCTCATTACCTTTATCTGTCCGAATCGTTGGATGAATGGTCAGCGTACTGGCCTTCGGTTCAGAGGGTCCCGGGTTCGACTCCCGGCCGACTCGGGGATTTTGACCTTCATTGGTTAAATCCGATGGTTCATGTTTGTGGATTACTGTAGTCACGTCCTAGTTCGTGAACCATGGGCAACGGCTGAGTGGCCTAGTAAGTGGTCCTGAGAGTCGGGATACCAGTTGCTATGGAATGGGAGTGGGCATCTCGGACATATTCTGAGTCGTGGCCCTCCTTGTGCTCAGGCGGCTAGGACTATACAGTTCACCGGTGGTCCATAACCCGTTAGAGGAGAGATCCTCACTTGGTCTATGTGCAAGTAGGGCAGCATCCTGCTTCATGAATTTACCGAGCTCAGAACACTTTAAGCAAGCCTCGGACCTATGGGAGTAATGGAGTCCCACTCCCATTTGACAGGCGAGGGACTCCTTTGAAACAACTTGGCGAACGAAATGGAATTCGATGGGGAGCTATCAATATTAATGGGGCTTATGGAAGAAATAAAGTAGAACTGGCTGAGTCAGTAAAGAGGATGCATCTGGATGTGCTAGGAGTAAGTGATATTCGGGTAAGGGGAAATAATGAGGAAGAGATAGGAGATTATAAAGTGTACTTGACGGGTGTTAGAAAGGGAAGGGCAGAGTCTGGAGTAGGGCTCTTTATCAGGAATACCATTGCACGCAACAAAGTTTCTGTTAGGCACATAAATGAGCGAATGATGTGGGTAGATTTGTCAGTGGGAGGAATTAGGACAAGAATTGTGTCCGTGTATTCACCATGTGAGGGTGCAGATGAGAATGAAGTTGACAAGTTTTATGAAGCATTGAGTGTCATCGTGGTCAGGGTCAACAGCAAGGATAGAATAGTGCTAATGGGCGATTTCAATGCGAGAGTTGGGAATAGAACTGAAAGATACGAAAGGGTGATTGGTAAATGAGGGGAAGATATGGAAGCTAATGGGAATGGGAAGCGTTTGCTGGACTTCTGTGCTAGTATGGGTTTAGCTGTTACGAATACATTCTTCAAGCATAAGGCTACATAAGGCTATTCACCGCTACACATGGGAGGCTAGGGGTACCAGATCCATAATAGACTATATCTTAACAGACTTTGAATTCAGGAAATCTGTTAGGAATGTACGAGTTTTTCGCGGATTTTTCGATGATACAGACCACTATCTGATCTGTAGTGAACTATCTCTAGGCCTAGGGTAGAGAAAGTGAAATCTGTCTGCAAACGAATAAGGGTAGAAAGTCTCCAGGATGAGGAAATTAGACTGAAGTACATGGATATGATTAGTGAGAAGTTTCGAACAGTAGACAGTAAGCAGGTTCAGGATATAGAAAGTGAATGGGTGGCATACAGTGATGCTGTAATAGAAACAGCAAGGGAATGCCGAGGAACAACTGTGTGCAAAGATGGGAAAAGGCGAACATCTTGGTGGAATGATGAAGTGAGAGCATCCTGTAAACGTAAAAAGAAGGCTTATCAGAAATGGCTCCAAACAAGGGCCAAGGCAGACAGGGATTGGTACGTAGATGAAAGAAACAGAGCGAAACAAATAGTTGTTGAATCCAAAAAGAAGTCATGGGAAGATTTTGGTAATAACCTGGAAAGGCTAGGTCAAGCAGCAGGGAAACCTTTCTGGACAGTAATAAAAGAATCTTAGGAAGGGAGGGGAAAAGGAAATGAACAGTGTTTTGAGTAATTCAGGTGAACTCACAATAGATCCCAGAGAATCACTGGGGAGGTGGAGGGAATATTTTGAACATCTTCTCAATGTAAAAGGAAATCAGCATGGTGGTGATGCAAACAGCCAAGCTCATGGGGAGGAGGAATACGTTGTTGGTGAAATTATGCTTGAGGAAGTGGAAAGGATAGTAAATAAACTCCATTGTCATAAGGCAGTAGGAATAGATGAAATTAGACCTGAAATGGTGAAGTACAGTGGGAAGGCAGGGACGAAATGGCTTCATACAGTAGTAAAATTAGCGTGGAGTGTTGGTAAGGTACCTTCAGATTGGACAAAAGCAGTAATTGCACCTATCTATAAGCAAGGGAACAGGAAGGATTGCAACAACTATCGAGGTATCTCATTGATTAGTATACCAGGCAAAGTATTCACTGGCATCCTGTAAGGAATCGAAGCCAGGGCCTTCGCGTAAAAGGTAGCTGCACTGCCCATACACCATTGGGTCGGTAATAATTATTACTAGTTTCAATAATTTATGATAAGTTATCCCCCCAAAGTACAGTACTTACAGCTGATTTAGTTGATAACGTCCTCTTCTTCTTCTTCTTCTTCTTCTTCTTCTTCTTCTTCTTCTTCTTCTTCTTCTTCTTGTAGTTCTCCAGACTTTGGCGGTCACGCGCTAATTGGCCTTGAGCCGGGTGAAAAATCTGCTGGTCAATTTGGATATCTGTCCATTTCTCGATGTCATTTAACAACGACTTAGGTCTGCGACCAACTAAACAACGACCCTCAGTTTTCCCTAGTAATGTAAGATATAAAATATATGTATTGCCTTGCATAATGTGGTCGAACTCCACTAGGATAAGTGTACCTTATGTTTGTTATTCGATGATGGAATTCACTCGTTTCTCAGCTTTTATTACGATTTATTTTTCAGATTGTAACGTGGTATCCCTCGAGTTTGAATGTAGCCGCTACGTTGTCCAAGGGTAAGTACCATGACGAGGTCTACGACTAGAAAATTCTTGATTTCAACTTTTCAGACTTTAAAGTGGTATCCATGTTTAGAAAAATTATATAATGGATAAATTCACAGTTTCGTAGATATGATGAATTTACTCAAAATTATGAGAAGAATGTGCATTTTTTGTAAAATGTTTTAAAATATATAAAATATTAAAAAGAGAGAAATTTTGTGAGGTTATTTATTACGAGTTACTCGTATTATAGGCTATACATAATCATGCTAGATGATTGTGGGGCAATGCAGTTTAGAACATTCAACAGAATTGCATATTCAGAACCCTGAAAAGTGAATATTCTGCCCAAGGTCTTACTCGGGATTCTTGCAGTGGGGGAAATATTTTTTTGGTGGGGTGTCCATAAACAAAAACTATGGGAGCAAATATGAATATGTTTTTAATTACCAACTCTATTGGTGGTATATGTGTATTTTATTTTTGCCGTTTTACAAGTCTTTACGTCGCACCGACACGGCGACGATGGGATAGGAAAGGGCTAGGAGTGTGAATGAAGCGACCGTGGCCTTAATTAAGGTACAGCCCCAGCCTGATGTGAAAATGGGAAACCACGGAAAACAAAATTCAGGGCTGCCGGCATATGATTCGAACCCACTTTCTCCCGATAGCGAGCTCACGGCTGCACGTCCCTAACCGCAGAGACAACTCGCTCGGTATATATTTAAATAAATTTGTCAGAAACTGAAGACAAAAGTGACATATTGTTAGGCCTATAACATAACCATTCAAATCTATAAGTATTTCAACACTTATAATGCGAAGCCAATAAAAGATCGAAGTAAAACATTTAAAAAATGAATAACTTAGTCTGCAGAGTAATTTTTAAAACTGTAGTCTTAAAGGAACATTAAAAGATTATAGAGTTTTACGCATTAAATTCGGTTGTTTTATTTTCCAAATGCTTTATTTCCTAATAATTTGGAAGCTGTTAAGAGTTTGTGAAGTCTTTTTTATCTTTTTATTTTAGGGAGTTAAACTATTATAGCTGCATCAAAATAATATGGGTAACATTTGTAGTTACTAATGACATCTACAGAAAGAAGTGCCCACGACAGCATATATTTATCTTCAACAGATACTGTAACTCGCAATACCGTTTTTACAATTCATCAAATACTAAAGTGTTTAGTGTATGGACCAATATAATTAAAACCTTTAAGATTTTATGAAAATGAACCGCACAGTAAGCGAGGGAATTTAATAACGATCCATAATGTATGATGAAATATTGATTTTCGATCAGAATAATCCATTAAAAAGTATTTAAGAAAAATAAGATCCTACACGCAGTCTGCCTCCTACGCTCGTACAAGCAAGATTTATATAAAGTACGCATGGAGCAATGACGTCCTTCAGTTGCCTGACGGAAAGCCCGGCGCGAGCTACTGTTAGTTGAAATTCGTTATCAGGTTCCACTTACTTGCGTCATATCATTTATACCTATTTAGTTACTAACTTTGTTTGGATTGGTTTGTAAAGTGAGGTTATCACTCTTAAGCTTTCATTCTATTTTGTTGTTTTCACACCGATACAGTAAAGCGAGCCTATACATGGTTAGGAAAGATTGATTGAGTGATTGATTGATTGATTGATTGATTTATTTATTTATTTATTTATTTATTTATTTATTTATTTATTTATTTATTTATTTATTTATTTATTTATTTATTTATTTATTTATTTATTTATTTATTTATTTATTTATTGCAAAGTTAAGGCTCACGGCCCTCTCTTACACTTAACCAGTTTGAACAATAAAATTGTCCGGCTCCATGGTTAAATGGTTAGCGTGCTGGCCTTTGGCCACAGGGGTCCCGGGTTCGATTCCATGCAGGGTCGGGAATTTTAACCAACATTGATTAATTTCCCTGACACGGGGGCTGGGTGTATGTGTTGTCTTCATCATCATTTCATCTTCATCACGACGCGCAGGTCGCCTACGGGAGTCAAATCAAAAGACCTGCACCTGGCAAGCCGAACCCGACCTGGGATATCTCGGCACTAAAAGCCATACGCCATTTCATTTCAACAATAAAATAAAAAAATGTAAACATAAAAGTAAGATATAGTAATTCTACAAAGAAATAATACTACGGACAGCTACACTAAGGCTAGGTTACAAATCGGTGCGGTAATTAGAGTTATGTGCTAATAATAATATAAAGAAGAAATATAGTAATAATATAATAATAATTACTGAAGTGCTTGACAGATAAAAGAAAATCTATTCACACAACATACACAACTCAATTACATGCTCCCAGGAAGAACTTTTGGCAGGTAGATTTGGATTTATGATTGGAAGTAACGTGCCGAATGTCCATTGCGAGTGTATTCCAGAGTCTCGATGCAGATAACTAAAAATATATGATTGTAGGAATTCGTTCGATTTAGTGGAATTTCAAGTAGGGAACCAGAACGGGTACTATTCATGGAATGAGGAAAAGAAATAAAAAGGTTACTCGATGTTAGTACACTGGTGTTAACTTTGTGTTCTGTTGCACATACTTATTGTAATTAGGTGTTCAAATAAATTTTCTCTGATTGTTCTATGGTAACAATCTGGATTTGAATGCTCGTTTTCTGAATCATGCTTTTGTTTATTAGTATTATCGACGTAGTGGTGAAATTCGTCCAGCACAGTTATATTATTATAATGTAAACTACCTTCGGTACTCTTCGTTGTTATCATTTTGGATGCTATGCCCAAAAGAACATCTCCATAATCCCAAAACAGGGAAAGGCAGCGAGAAGTTACTCCACCATGCATGGGACATCGGGAGAACAGATTGCCCGCAATCCATTGCTTGGCTCACCGGTAGAATGTTGCAGCGCGGGCAGGCGTTCAGTTTCATTACGGTAGGCCTAAACTGCAGTATTCTTTGTGAAGATTTCATCAAAGCGGCTGTTGTAAATGATGTCCATCGTTCTCGATACAAACGTTGCATCAGCGTTAAATAAAATTTAAAAATCTGAAACACTCGTAGCTCGGCTTTCACTAATAGGAAAATAATTATCAATTTAGTTTTAATTACTGTGTTGATGAGGTGAAAGTTCTTTATGGAGATAAATGAAAATATCTTCATTGGGGTAATCACATAAAAGGGATTGGTTTAGGGGTTGTAGTAAAATGTAAAGGAGAGGGCATATAAGTCTCCGATAAGACCCTAACTAGAGTATCGTTCCAGTGTATGGGACTTTCACCAGGATTACTTGATTGCGAGAAGTGGAAAAAAAATCCTTTTAAAAGCAGTTCGATTTGTTCTGGGTGATTTCCGACAAAAAAGTAGCGTTACGAAAGTGTTGCAAAGTTTGGACTGGGAAGACTTGGTAGAAAGGAGACGAGCTGCTGGACTAAGTGGTATGTTCCGAGCTGTTAGTGGAGAGATGGCGTGGAATGACATTAATAGACGAATAAGTTTGAGTGGTGTTTTTTAAAGTAGGAAAGATCACAATATGAAGTGAAGCTGGAATTCAAGAGGACAAATTGGGGCAATATTCGTTTATAGGAAGAGGAGTTAGAGATTGGAATAATTTACCAGAGGAGATGTTCAATAAATTTCCGAATTCTTTAAAGACTAGATAAACAACAGATAGGGAATTGTCACCTAGGCGACTGCCCTAAATGCAGATCAGTTGTGAGTGATTGATTTCACGTATCAGTCGTCTGATTTCATTCTCCCTGACTTCAAGAGTACTTGGATTGTCCTTGTACACTTTATGCCTTAAAGTTCCCCGCAAATAAAAATCACAGACGCCTAGACATTTTGGGAACATTTCTGTTATACAATTTCTTCTTTAGGAGAAATATCTCAACTAGAAATATCCATTTCCAGTATTGTCACAATACTGTTAGCTAACACAAATAACGTTCAATAATAAATGTAGGAATACAACACTAAATAAAGCTAATAACATGCGCTCACAAGAACTCCATTCGTAAACCAAAGATCCATTCCATACGCGCGCCCACCACTCGGGAACAAAGCAAGCAATTCCCTAGTCCACCTGCGCTGCATTGCCGGCTAAAGACCGGTATCTTTTCGCTGCGTCTCCCTGTTCTGAACCAGGGAAAGAAAAATTAACGCGCCTTCAGGAAACGGAAGGAGAGTCGGAAGTTCGACAGTCTCAAACTATGTTCCACCGTTTCTCCCAAACCTATTGAACACGTTTTGATATAATTTCCATTGTTGATCAATTCTATGAATGGCCACTGAAACAAATTCCGTCTTTGCAAAGCCGCGGAGAAAAGTTAGAATATACTATTTTGCAATTCGAAAAGTATAGGCCTAGTACTTTTGTTTGATATTCAAGAACTTGTGAGCTGGGCACGACCATATGGTATTTTAATATGATCTTAAAAAATAACATCCTTGCCAAGATCTTGATAGTTTCAGCTTCTTTAACAAAATTACAGATACCCGCTGTCGGCAGCCCTGAAGATGGTTTTCCGTAGTTTCCCATTTTCACACCAGGCAAATGCTGGGGCTGTACCTTAATTAAGGCCACAGCCGCTTCCTTCCCATTCCTAGGCCTTTCTTGTCCCATCGTCGCCGTAAGACCTATCTGTGTCGGTGCGACGTAAAGCAGCTAGCAATAATAATAATAATAATAATAATAATAATAATAATAATAATAATAATAATATGTACCCTATCATTCTGTCTCTTCTTGTGGTCAAATTTCGTTGAATCGTTTTCTTCCACCAATCATATTATAATAATGTTGTTAAGAATAAATGCATTAAAACAAAAAGCAAAAATACATGACAAATAAAAATCACTTACGAGTAGTGTAACATAATAATTAAGAGCTAGTTGCTTTACGTCGCGCCGACACAGATAGGTCTTACGGCGACGATGGGACAAGAAAGGCCTAGGAATGGGAAGGAAGCGGCTGTGGCCTTAATTAAGGTACAGCCCCAGCATTTGCCTGGTGTGAAAATGGGAAACCACGGAAAACCATTTTCAGGGCTGCCGACAGTGGGGTTCGAACCTACTATCTCCCGAATACTGGATACTGGCCGCACTTAAGCGACTGCAGCTATCGAGCTCGGTAATAATTAAGAGCAATCTCAGAGGAATTCGTACACAGTTGTCAGAAAATTACTTAAAATACTCCTTCGCTGTAGCGTAATATACGGGTAATTTCAATGCACACTCTCAGAAATTCACTCGAATGTACAAAATGTAACTTAAAATATTACATTACAAATAATCAGTGATGGGAAAAGTACAAAATAAAAATAATTGGACTGAATTACAGTTATCAGAGAAATACTTTACTCAATTGCAATTTCTAATTACTTTTACAACATGTAATCAGCAAATTACAATTACTTCACAGAGCTCGAGTCTTTAGAAAAACATTGACATACACCTTTTTCACATGGGGATGGAATGAACCTGAAGTTTGTAAGGAAAATATTTTATTTGATGTGTTTTTTTTTTTTTTTTTTTTAAAGAATGGAGACCATTAAGTGGCTATGGACACTAAAAGAGACTTTCAAAACGATCGCTCTCAAGCAAAGTTTACGTGTCAGATTCGTATGTTAATTGTTTTCAGGACCAACTAATTCAAAATATTTATTCAATTAGAGAAATGTAAATTCTTTAATATCCAGTAAGCGGAAGATAGTGGGTTCGAACCCCACTGTCGGCAGCCCTGAAGATGGTTTTCCTTGGTTTCCCATTTTCACACCAGGCAAATGCTTGGGCTGTACCTAAATTAAGGCCACGGCCGCTCCCTTCCCATTCCTAGGCCTTTCCTATCCCATCGTCACCATGAGACATATTTTACCCTGTTACAAATTACTTTCTCAACAAGTAATCGGTAAAATTACAGTTACTTTACAGAACGCCAGTATTTAGGAAATCACTGACTTCTGTTCTCATATGGGTCTGGATTGATAGCAAAGTGTTTAAGGTAAACGATATTAAGTGGCTGTGATCACTAAAGAAGAGTAAACATGATACCTTGAAACTTTCAAAAACATTGCTCCCAAACAAAGTTTGCAATTTACTCTCGTATTCTCATTATCTTCATTGCCAATATAATCAGTATATTTATTCAAATAGGAGAGTGGAAATTCCTTAACCCTTTCGCAGTCACATGTTTCTACCGGTTCCATTTTCGACCACATGTGAACTCAGGTCGTCGTAGTTCACGATTATCTAAATTCCAAACAGTAATACGAGCTGCGAGCAGATGAACAAGTACGCGACGTATTCTTGGCTTTATCACATTGCTGTGACATCGCGCGAGCACCGAGGCTCCAAACTTGCAAAACTTAGGATGCAATGCATGTCGATTACGGGAATGTGACATTTACAAGAATGTAACGATTACAGTTTATTTTCAAGAAGTAAGTTACGTGTAAAACATATTAAGGAAGTATTCCTTACAGGTAATTGGATTACTTCTCAACTCTGGATTACAGTAGATTCAGTGATACGATGACTTACTGCTAGCTTAATCATTTCATTTTTACCCACCATCACATAGAAAATGTACGCAAAATGTACAGGCTATTGGAGTTTCTTTTTTTCCAGGAAGCATCTTACATTTTTGGGAAAAGGTTTTAAGTGTGCTGCAGGCGATACATTCCAATTCCCTGATTTTTAAAGCATAGTTTGTTTTCTGCTGACATGTCATGTAAGGCATCACCAACGTTATTTTAGTGTATTTTGGAACAGCTGTAGGCATCTCTGTCAGGAGTATACCTTTACTAATTGCCTTGGAGAATTGGGGTGTTGATCCTTGTCCTTTCAAACTGAGACAGACAGCTCGGAATCTGAGTCTGGATTAGAGCACGTATCACTCTTCTTCTAAGGGAATAGTTACGTAGCAGTTTCATGATAACCTCAAATAACGGCACCCCAGTCCACGATCAGATGTACGGCTAAATCTACTCCGTGAACCCACGGTGAATACGTATGCCTCTGTTCATCGGAGGTATTTCCAAGACTTCGTTCACCAGTATCCGGCCGCGAGATATGTCTTCACGGATAGTTCTAAGATCGGAGAAAATGTGGGTTGTTCTTTTGTCGCCGATAATGTAAGCATGAAGATCTCGCTTCCTAGTGTCTGTGGCGTGTATACTACGGAGTTTTTTTGCCATCGTAGAAGCTCTGAAGTTTGCACAGCGTGACGAAAGAAACCACTTTCTCACGTGTACCGACTCGTTAAATTCTGTGCAGTCTATTGACACCTGTTTCCCGCAACACCCGCTGATGCAGCAAATTCATGACCTTCTAGCCAGATTGTGTGATGTTGGCACCAGAATCACTTTCGCGTGTCTTCCAAGTCACGTTGGGATTGCGGAAAATGAACTTGCGGATGAGTTCGCAAAGGAAGCTTTTACCTCCTAGGACCTGTGAATGTACCTGCTAAAGATATGTGTTCTCAGCTACGTCGAATCATCTTGACGTTCTGAGAACCGGAGTGGCTAGCTGTCCGAAGTCCCAACAAGCTAAGAGCAATTAAGAAGACAGCTACCGTGTGGGGGACCTGCAACAAATCAATATCTCTCATCCTCCGCAAGTTACGACCCATCGATATCCCCACCCCAATGCTAATCAACCCCGTAACCAACAACACAAACCATATAGACACTTCCGATACTGGTACCCAAACCTGTAACATCAACCGCCGCACCAAATACAGTCAAACTGACAAAATCAAATGCCGCACTCTACCAGTCCAAACTAATCCTACTCTCTCACCTCGCCCCCCTCCCCCATCTCCCCCTAACCAACCTACCCAACCCCTCCCCTCATCATCCGAACCACCAACCCCCCACTTAGCCTCGAGGGCTATCCAGGCCAGAATCAGAAGCAGAAAACCTGCCCCCCCCCCAAAGTCTACCCCCCCCCAATTGATCACTGAGTCTCTCCCCCCCCCCCCCCCCTCCGCCGACAAACCTCTCTCTAATAGTCCAGTGTTACAATTGCTTAAAACTACATCACACTGCTGCTACATGCAAGGAATCTTCCCGCTGATATCAGTGCGGTGGTCCTCACCGCTACCCAGATCATAAGGTGCCTAGGGACCAGGCGAAGTGTGCGAAGTGTGCGAACTGCCATGGTAATCACACCGCTTCGTTTCCTGGATGCCCCTTCATCAAACGAGCAATTAGAACCCACTACAAGCACTCAAGACACCTAAACTCCTCCCATCTACCTCCCCCATTCCTAAACCACCCCACCCCACCCCACCCCACCCCACCCCACCCTCTTACCAGCCCAGTCTAGACACTTCCACTCTCCTCCATCTACTTCTTAACATACTCTCAAGCACCCGCCATGCCCAGTCGACAACTCTTAATACACTAACCCGCCAGCCAAGCACCAATTCCGCCAAGAATCATCGCCTTGCCAACTTTCCTCCCTAATATACACTCGCCTTTCCCCACTCTAACCAATTATCAACGATTCTGACAGTTAAGCAACATTGGGAGTGGTCACCCCTGGATGGGTGACCATATTCCCACTCTACTTTCACTGACCCTGAGCCATAATGAATTAACACTACCCTCTCCCAATATTGTGAAATCCATGACTCTCTAACCAGAGACCCCTGGCCTACTTTTCCCACCCTCCGGGATGCAGGTCATATTCTGGCCAGTTTGATTTTCTTCAAAGGTACCACCATCCCTCAAAACCATTCTCTCCCAACCCCCAAATTGCCGAAAGCAGCACTCAAGGCCCACAAGGCCGAAGGGCTAAAATGCTCAAATATATCTGGGCTCCGCCCACATATCCGTTGAGACGCGTGGCCTACTACTGTGGGGGTCCTCTTTACGGCCTTCACGGTGAGAGGCTGTAGTTTTGTATAGGCTAAGAATGGGTCATGGAAGATCTACTCACTCTTACCTCCTACTCAGTTGACAATTCTCAACTGAGGGAAGACCCCAGTGTGTTCTTGTAGTGTCGACTTCATTGTGGCCGACATCCTCAGAGTGCGGCGATCTCTCTGGCCTAAGACGGAGCCTCGCCTGCAGGAGACACTCGAACTACTGCTGATCTCGTCATTCGCTTTATGTGTGAGAGTGGATTAATAAATATGTGCATTTCAAATGTTCTGTTACTCAGGGAAATTATGTTAAATTTCGTTCCCTGTTAATCCGTCAGTGGCCTTTTCGGTTTCATATAATATTTTTTGTTTTATTTTGTAATTCATTTCCAAATTCCATCGTTGAATAAATAATTTTGTTTTATTTTAATTTATTATTTCCACATACTTTGTTCAGAGAGGATGATTACCTAGTTGTACTTCCTCTTCAAACAAAAATCACCACCACCACCACCACCACCACCACTCACCAGTCGTCCACCGGGGATCAGGGAGAGGGAAGGTGTATGTTAGGATTCATTGGGAGGATTGTGAAAATCGAACAGCAGTGGCGTTTGCTGGGATCAAGACGTGGGCTGCTGCTAGACTTAAGTTGCCCCTTTTCGATAGTTGGTTTAGTGAACGTCAAGCCTTCAGCGTTTTGAGCTGTAGCCAATAGCTAACAGAGAAGCCTGCTGTGTTGTCAAGGCTGCTTCACAAGCTACTGCCCTGGCATCTGCTACTCTCAATACTTAACCCCTGATCAGTGGAGATAGTAGTGTAAGGTTTAGCAAATTAAAGTCCGGCTTTGTGGCTAAATAGATAGAATGCTTACCTTTGGTCCGATGGCCCTGGTTCAATTTTCAGAATCAGCCCCCTCATACTGTTAATTCCCCTGGCTTGGGGACTGGGTGTTTGTGACGTCTTCGCCGTTCGTTTTATCCTCATTAGGTCACCACCAAGCCTATACAGATGCCATGCACCATTATTATTATTATTTTCAAATGTTGAATTTTACAGCGGTCGTACCCGTCGTTCACTGGTTAATTAGCTTCCTCAGGAGATCAGTGGTTGTGTCCGACCCATGATCACGGGTTCGATTTCAACCAACAAAAGAATAAGCTTGAAAGATTGCATTTCATTTTATCAGATCTACCAATAAAAATAAAACTATATTGCTCCTGTAAAAGCGGCCCTGCAGTGTCTTCCTACAAGGATGTGGGAGTAAACGGGAGTCAAATACTAGCACTCTGTTATCTACGTATATATGAAGTCAGAAGTACGAGGTGAGGAAGCATATACGATGAGTAACGCATGGTTGATAGTTAGCAGTGGCGATTTGACGGACCGAAGCCTAGGACACCTATCCCCCTGGTCCCCGCTCCTATCCGATGCCTTTCTCTCAGAAATACGTGCGACGTTTTTTCTCACCGCTTTCAAGTTTTGTAAATGGAACAGTGTGTCAGATGCTTACTTTATAATGTGTTTTAGAATTCCATCATTCTCAGTTGAGGTTTAGGCTTCACTGATAGCCTTGGTAGCCCTCAGTGTACGCCAATGTACTGTAGAAGGGAACGTTAGCCCGGAGCCATGAATGTACCGATTTCGAGAGTTGTGTCTTATGTCTTTGTCTCTTGTAACATGTAAGGAATGTCAGCCTTGCCGGTGGCTGTCACCAATCACTTGTACGTCGCGTGGAAGAAGATTGTTGGTTATGAGAGCCCGTGGCTATCTTTGGCTAGGGTTCAACACTGTCCAAGGCCCAGGAGTAGGGTTTGACATTTTTACCTCCATGTTCTCATTCTTCAGTTTAAAATGTGGAATGTAGAAGTTTCGCGTGTCTAACGAAGGTCATGAAGACCGTGGGAACCCTTTCATTACCGAGAGTTATAAAAACCTAGTTCTTTATGGAACACATTTCTCATAAGAATAAGATGTTATGATTGCATTCCTGGTATAGTTAGCTTCTTCTACTCCTTCGGTACCACAGTTAGCAGAACGTGGATAGTAACCAGAAGCTACCGAAGTGCTTCTAGTATTGCTGAGTGGTGCAGGTGGTGGTGATTGTTTTAAGTCGAAGTACAACTACTGACCAACCATCCAGGGGTATAATGGAGGGGAACGCGTGGGAACGGCCACATTTTGAGCAAAAATACCTACTATTATATTGTTTTAAAGTTTCAATAAATTGACAATTACTTTTGAAATACGATAAATAATTAACTATTTTCTTTTGAGAACTGAAATAGAATCAACATTTATACTATTTTAAATAACTAATTGAATAAAACGGATATGTTAATGACAACGCTTTTGAAGCAGATAGCTTAGTAATTGTCTAACATTTTTATAAGAGCTGATATAATTCACACTTTCATTTTCTTCTTCTTCTTCTTCTTCTTCGTTTAGGCCTACGATGGACCACGTGGTTCTTAACTCTGGTGAGCTCTTTTCTTCCTCTTAGCCCAGTATTCTTTCATTCTAGCGCTATGGATGTCTTTTCTTTCTTGAATCCATTTCACTCCTACTCCTGGACGCAGTGATTTAGTTGTTAGTGACTGGAGAGACTCAGATGTCTTGACTAACTTTCTGAATTTATCTAGGTTGTAAATGTCAATGTGATCAATGTTTAGGTATTGTAGGTCTTTCCGTACTAAATTCGTCCATTTGGCATTTGTTGCTTTCCCTCTAGATACAGTGCTGAAGATTCTTGAAGTGAGTCTCTGGCTGTCCATCCTGACTACATGACCATAGAAGATTAGTCTTCTCTTCCTCATAGCTGTTGTAATACTCTCTATTTTACTGTACAGTTCCTTGTTGTGCCTGATTCTGTAGCCATCTCCTTCTTTAATGGGACCCATAATCCTTCTGAGGATCTTTCGCTCTTTCAGTTCTAGTTTTCTGAGTTATCCTTTCCGGGTCATGTTTAGGCATTCTGAGGCGTACAGTACAGATGGTCTTACTACGGTGTTGTAGTGTCTAAGTTTAAGATTTAAGGAGAGGGATTTAGACTTGTATATGTTCTTACAAAGATGATAAGCTCTTTCTAATTTAGTGCATCTACTCTTCATTGCAAGATCCTCATTAACATTTGGGGTTATCCACTCTCCAAGATATTTGAATGAGTTGGCCTTGTGTATTATTTTGTCCCCCAAAGAAATGAAGTTGGGTGCTTCTCTGATGTTTGTCAGAAATTCTGTTTTATTGACAGCGATCTTTAGCCCTGCTTTAGCTGCTATGCGTTCTAGGGAGGATAGCTGGAACGTAGCTTCTTCCATACTTGAAGCTAAGAGTGTGAGGTCATCTGCGAAGGCTAAGCAAGTAACTGTTAACTTGTCTTTTTTGTAGCCGATTTTTAATCCAGAGTTGTCAGCTAGTGTTTTCGTCCATTCCCGAATGACCTTCTCCAGCAGACAGTTAAACAGGATAGGGGACAAACCATCTCCCTGTCTAACACCTGTTTTGATCTCGAAGCTTTTTGATAATACCCCTCTGAATTTGATTTTGGACATGGTGTTTGTCAGAGTAGCCTTCACAAGATTCAAAGTCTTCTTATCCAGTCCCATTTCAGTCAACGTCTCAAAGAGGGACTGTCCGTCTACCGAGTCGTAAGCCTACTGGAAGTCAACGAAAATTGCTACATAGGGTGAGGTGCTGAGGTTTTTGTAGGTAAAGATAGTTTTGAGGTTCATAATCTGCTCTGTGCATGATCTTGACTTCCTAAATCCAGCTTGGTACTCTCCTATGCAGGAATCTAATTGTGCCTCCACTCTTTTAAGCAATGCTTTGGAGAAGATTTTGTACGTCACTGATAGGAAAGAGACCCCTCTATAATTGTTTGGGTCTAACTTGTCTCCTTTCTTGTGCAGCGGTTGGATGATAGCTGAAGTCCAATCCCTTGGTAGTGTTTCTGTTGTGCAGATATCAGTTATGATTCTATGGATACTGTCAATTGACTCTTCATCTGCATGTTTCCATAATTCTGCAATGATGCCATCTTCGCCTGGTGCTCTGTTAGATTTCAGTTCAGAGATGATCTGTTTGATTTCTTCTTTGGTAGGAGGAAGGGAGCCAGGGTTAATAACATTCTTAGGTTGAAATTGTAGGTTTTCCTGTGGTTCTTCTGCATTGAGGAGGCCATCAAAATATTTTGCAAGGGCTGTAGTACAATCTTCATTGTTCATTTTCAGTTCTCCGTCTGGTCCTCGAAGGTGGAGTGTAGGGGCTGAGTAAGCGTTTGTCTGAGGTTTTAGAGTTTTGTACAAGTTACTGGTGTTGTTCCTTTGAAAGTCTTTCTCTGCCTGATCTATGATGTCGTTTTTATATTGCCTCTTAGCATTTCTAATGGTCTTGGCCGTGTTCTTTCTGACTGTTAGGAAGGCTATATGATTTTCCGTGTTTTTGTTGCAGTTCCATTTCACCCATGCCTGTCTTCTCTCCTCTATTGCCTTATCACATGTTGGTGTCCACCATGGGTGTTTACTCCTTCTGGTTGCAAGGATGGTTTCTGTAGGTTAGGCCAATCTGTTTTATTCTGATTATTGCTTAGTACGTTAGTAAAGTTGTTGTTCTCTTTCAGCTGGGCTGGATTAAATTTTGGGATTCTGGACCTGGTGTAATTGTTACCTCTGTACTTCGTGAGTGGAATGAAATTTGCTTTGACCAAAGATAGGTAGTGGTCTGAATCAATATTGGCACCTCTCAATACCTTGACGTTCATTATTTCCTTGCTATTCCTTCTACTGATGACAACGTCATCTAACTGGTACTCTCCTAGCAATGGATTGGGACATCTCCAGGTCTTGGCTTCGGGGGAGGTGTCTGAATGCTGTAGATTTAAGAACAAGGTTGTGATTTTTACACAGATTGATCAGCCTCTCACCATTACAATTGGTTCTCTTGTGGGTCGGGTATTCTCCGACTATGTTCTTAAACCTGCGCTCCTTACCAATCTGGGCATTAAAGTCCCCCATTAAGATGATCACGTGATGTTCTGGAATTTTATCGATTGTCTCTTCCAGTTATTATTATTATTATTATTATTATTATTATTATTATTATTATTATTATACCAAGGACTGTTCTTACAAGTAACGAAGAAGTTGAATAAATTAAAATAACTAATATTGTGAGATTTGTGCTGGACAAAGCGGAGGCGGGACAGGTTTTTCTCCGGGTACTCCGGTTTTCTCTGTCATATTTCATTCCAGCAACACTTTCCAGCATCCCTTCATTCCATCTGTCATTCATTAATCATTGCCCCAGAGGAGTGCGACAGGCTTCGGCAGCCGGCACAATTCCTATCCTCGCCGCTAGATGGGGGCTTCATTCATTCCATTCCTGACCCGGTCGAATGACTGGAAACAGGCTGTGGATTTTCATTCAATATTGTATTTTTACACCAATTCGAATGCAAGTAACACTAATTTGAGATAATTCGAACAAGGTAACATTTACGTTCTGTAAGTTGAATTGTTTGACGGTTATAAGAATCAATTGTATGTAGATCTTCGGTTATCACAATTTTAAAAAGCATAATACCAAAAATAATTTTACCGAGCGAGTTGGTCGTAAGGCTAGGGTCGTGTGGCTGTAAGCTTGTATTCGGCAGGTGGTGGGTTCTAACACACCGTCGGCAGCCCCGAAGATGGTTTTCCGTGGTTTCCCATTTTCACACCAGGTAAATGCTGGGGCTGTACCTTAATTAAGGCCACGTCTCCTGCCGAAATCCTTCGATGCGTTATTGCGACGTTGAAACCACTAACAAAAAAAGAAAAAAAATGTTATTAACAAGAGTAATAAAAATACACCAGTGTCACATATTGTTTTGTAAATGAAATCACACATAAAGGACCTCAAAACTCGCCATTTTGTTCTCATTTGTCAAACGTTTTCCAGTGTAAGAACGAAGGACCCTCGAACCCCCGCCGCCCACCCCGGTCGGTATTCTGAGGGCTATTCCGTACCCCTACTCTCCCCGGTATACACCGTTCTCCCACAGCTAAATTTACCACCGCATCACTACGAACCATCACCTCATATTGTAACACTACAGGATCTCTCATATAAACTAAGACCGAACGCACGGTGTTTGTACTCTTTGCTATGGCAGCTGCCTCAGCCGAACTTACGGCACGTCCGGCCACTCTGCTTTAAGCATGTATACAGTCTTATATGAAATCTTGCTTTATAGAAGATGCTGGAAGTGTCGTCCTTCCCGGGTTATACAGGCATTGTATCTACACTAGTGTTCAAAAGTTAAGCATATTCACTAAACGAGGCCATACCACCTGATAGGAATGTCAGGCGGATTGCTGAACAAACGGAAGCTGACTCACACACCATATGTCACACAACTTGTCCAAAAAAACAGTGTTAGAAAGGTTCTGATAGCCAAGGTACACCTTTGACAACAACTAACAAAACTTGGCAATGTCTTCCACAACAAAATATGCTGTTAATAGGGTGTATGGTTACCCCTAACGGCCACACATGCTTCGCAGCGACGTGGCATGCTCTCTATCAGATGGTCCAAGAACTCTTATGGCAGTCGATCCCATTCCTCCGAAAGGGCAATGCGAAGCTCTTGGTGAGTCCTTAGTTTAGACTGACGCGATGCAGTTCGCCTCCCCAATGCATCCCAGGCATGTTCTATAGGATTCAGATCCGCAGACCTCGCCGCCAGTCCATGCGATGAATATCTTCCTCAGCCAGAAATTCATCCACCAGAGCAGCGGGGTGTGGTCGGGCATTATCGTCCATTAAGAGGAAGTCTGGACCAACCGCACTTCTGAATAGTCCAACATGTTGTCTCAGTACCTCATCCCTGTATCTCCGAGCATTAACAGTGTTCCTCGGACCACCCATGAAGATGTGCAGGCCCGTACGGCCATTCAGCATGATGCCGCTCCACACCATGACGCCACCACCGCCATGCTGGTTCCGTTCCACGATGTTCCTGCGGTTGTATCGGCTACCCGGTTCTCTCCAGATTAATGTGCGACGGGAATCGTTCTGCAAACTGAAGCGGGATTCATCTGTGAAGAGCACATTCCTCCATTCATTCATTCATTCATTCATGGTCCAGTTTCGATGTTGACGGCTTTACAGTAAACGGGCCCGTCTCTGTGCTGGAGTGAGCGGGACGCACACCGCTGGATGTCGGGCAAACAGCCCTGCTGTTCGGTGCCTCCGGTACACAGTTTGCCGGGAAACGGCAACCCCTGAGACAGCTACAAGCTCCGCCGACAATTGTCTTGCAGGTGCACCTCCGATTTCGTCGGGTGGTTAAGGCCAGATATCGGTCCTGCTGTGGGGTGGTTACCCTTGGTCGACCTGGTACTGGCCTACAACTAACATCTCCTGTGTCTCGAAATCGTCTCCAAAGCCTGGAAATGACACTTTGCGGTACATTCAAGGATACGGCGACTTCAGTCTCTGTGTGGCCTGCTTCCAGGCGGCAAAACGGGATCCAAATGGCGTCGTTGTGCCATTATGTTGTCACGTTCACCACGAGGCTACACTCCGCACACTATAACAGGAATATGGGGCGCAGGCACTGGCTGTATTTACCTTGCGGTTACGCCACTAGTCAAAGCAGGGAACACTTCTTTCCTGTACAGAGTGAACAGATAAGGTGGGTAGGTGTATATGTCGTGCGATTTGCGGTCTATTTTCTGTTGCTCTGCTTACTCGTAACTTTTGGACACTGGTGTAGTAACCACATTCTGGCTGACGCGAATGAGTTCTGCCACTGTAATGTTTCTGATTTCATTCGTAATGTTTTCTTTCAGTTCCTCCAATGCATGAGGATTTGTTCGATACACGTTTTCTTTCAGTTTACCCACGAATAAAAATCACACACTGTTGGATCTGGAGAACGAGGGGAAAATAGACCAGCACTGTTCACTCTGTCTGCAAACACTTCCGAGATTGTAAGAAGATAATCTTTTGCTGTATGAGCAGGGGCTGAATCTTGTTGAAACCACCCACGCGATTTTTGTCCTTCCGTTATCTGATGGAAGAACGGCGTCAAAACGTCATCTTGGTACGTATCTGCATTTACTGTTGTCTCGAAAAAATAGGCTCAGTCATTCGTCGTGAACTAACAGCGTACCAAACTTTCTATTATAATGAGGGACTTCATAAACACCATTAGAATATTCTGCACGCCATTACCGAGAGTTATGACTGTTCACACGACCATGAAGAACTTTTTCATACAAAAAATACGGTGTTGCAATGATAACTATCTCACCATGTTAACAGCTGAAATTCAGACTGGGGACTGGTGCTTGCCAGGTCGAACACATGCAGGCTTCTTGCAAGCTCAACAACTATGCGCGCGCCTCCCATATTGCAGCTTACGGATCGCAGAGTAAAAACGCAGCTTCGACGGGCTTAGTTTATATGACAGACCCTGTAATCAAAGGAAAACATTCGAAAGGGGCTGTGGCAGGGTCGCAGTAGCAAATGTTGACGTAGATTATGTACTGCGTGATAGATCTGCTTAAAACCCACCAGAAATCTGGCAACATTGGACCTCCTCTTCTCTACAGTAACTAGTGCTATACTGAAATTCAAGTCAAGAGCTTAGGAAAAGTATCCTTCCGCACGTGAGCACGTTCCCTGTTCCCCCTTCCCGTCTCGTCTTGGTTCTCCATCTCCGCCACAACCAGCTTATCATTATCGCCGTGCGTCCATCTGACAAGTACAGTACTTCATTCAGAAATAGTGAAGCATCAAACGAAATCACTTCCTTTCACATAGCTGTACTTTGATTACGTCCCATACCTATTTATTGCTTTATTGACCATGTAAAACCTACAGATTACTGACGAATTCCGAGGCAAGAGAAGCAAGGTTTATTTTTATTTTATAATGCGATTTGTGTGAGGCATATGGGGACTTACAACATACGTATACGATTCCGCTCTCGTGCAACGACTGTCAGTGGCAGTTTCTCACAGTTAAAAAAGCTGAAAAACTCACCCGTGAGTGGGACTGCAAAATACAATGCTTCCAGGAATGTTGTAATTATTGTAGTCTCGTCATTCGGAAGGTAAAAACGAACTCATGATCCTCTCATAACAACATTTCTGTAGGTAGAGGGCGGTTGCGAATATAAAGTAAAGTACACATTATTATTATTATTATTATTATTATTATTATTATTATTATTATTATTATTATTATTATTATTATTATCATCGAATACGCCAAGGATCCTATTCCCATACCGTGTTAAGGCCCTTCCTGTTTTATTTACGGCGAGTGCTGAGCTGACACATCGATCTTTCGCTGGAGACTTGGATTTTCCATTCCAAGCGAGCGGCGTAAACACTGTACACAGAAACGCCGATCAGCTGCGCGGTCTTTTTCACGTCTTCCACAGTCCACAGTGGATTCTAATCTCGTAGGCTACTGTAAACGTTTAAAACAATTTAGTTTAGATTTTCTACTTTATTTTTCTTCACTTTTGTTAGCTTTAAAGTATTTCACAGGGGACTCAAGCGTCTCAGCATCACACACGTCTTGCTCACAGCTGGCAGCCATTGTGAATACTGAACAGTGAACACGCTGTTGCAGCCAGTATTGCCAACAGTTTTCTTGGATCCATCTTCAACGTCCCACATATTATGCGAACTTATCAACAGTGGAATGAACTCGAACAAACTTACTAAGTACACAGTGCAATAAGATATCAGTATCATATTAAATTATTATTATTTTGCTACATACACCACTGAGAACAATAACTATTCATAGCCATCTACGTATGAAATATAAGAGTTAGTAACGAACCCGAATAACCTACAACCTGTGATATATTTTCCATATTTATACAGGGCAAAAATTTTAATTCATCAAGTCAGTTCACCTGAATATCAAACCAAACTGAAGGAAGCTCCTGACTTCAGGAACAAGTAACAAACCTAGGGAACTATTTGGCGCTGCGGAAGCCTTTTCACCGACCAGAAGTCTGACTAACATCAAAGGGACCGCTAAGGTCTTGAGTTGACTCTCAGTATAGTGTATCTGTTGGCAGAAACATTCTTAGCGCTGACCATGACTCAATCGAGGCTACCCTCAGCCTACCTGCTTGTCAACATAAAGACTTCCCACCCGCTGCGAGGCAAACATTTCCGCTCTGGAGTAAAGTGGACTGGCTAGTCGTCAACCAGGACTTGTCATCCCTCCCTTGGTGCTGGTTATCAGCTGAGCGTGACGTCAACAGTGCGGTTTCCCTGTTTGAGGATTTAATATTTACCACCATTAAACAGCATGTACCTTTCTCCAAACCCAGAACACACAAATATCCCCCCTGGCTGAGTGCCGAAACTAAATTGCTACTAAAGAACAAAACCCGTGCGTGGTCACTCTGGAAGTCTATCCCCAATTCACACACGTATAATACTTTTAAACACCTCAGGAAAATCTCAAAATCGCTTCTTAAAAATGACTACAACCGGCACATCACTTCTATAACTGGAAACCTTAAAAACAACCCTAAAAAGTTCTGGACCCTAATTTCGTCACGCAGAAAGTCACCTCGGATACCACTGAATCTTAAACTACATAGTGATGATGTCCCAACTGAATTAAGGTCTCAAAAATTCAATGACTACTTTCACTCTACCTTTAGCCCTCCTGCACCTATCACAGAACTACCACAAATCAATAGTGTTTGCAGTTACTCACTGTCACAAATATCAACGACCCCTAACGAAGTACAAAATATTCTCAATAGTCTCCCAACAAACCGCTCCACCGGGCCCAATGATATTAGCCCTATATTCCTCAAAAATACTTCTGCATCTCTCTGTGCACCGTTATCTACAATTTTAAACCTGTGTATGGCTACTGGTACATTCCCCGACAGCTGGAAACAAGCTGATATCACACCTATTTTCAAATCTGGCAACAAATATGATATATCATCATACCGCCCAATATCTATCGTTCCAATACTATCCACTGTCCTCGAAAGAATAATCCACCGCCGACTCCTCTTTTTCACACAGTCGTACATATCTGAAGAACAACACGGATTCACTCCCGGAAAATCATGCCTCACTAACCTCACTGTTCTCAATCACCACATCATTTCAGCAATGGAAAATAAATCTCAGTTAGATGCAATCTATATAGATCTGGCCAAGGCATTCGACTCAGTGGATCATGCACTTCTTCTTCATAAGCTCGCTACCAGATTTAATATCCACGGCCCCGTCTTGTCATTGATAAAAAGTTTCCTCTCCGGCAGAAAACAAAGAGTGGTACTCCCTGAATCTGCCTCATCATGGTTATCTGTGTTATCAGGAGTATCTCAGGGCAGTATTCTGGGACCCCTACTCTTTGTTCTCTATATCGATGACATAATTTTTTGCACCCGAAATAGTCAGTGTTCCCTCCTCTTGTACGCCGACGACCTGAAAATCCTAAGGGAAGTGTCTACGCCTGATGACTGTGACGAATTACAGACTGCTCTCAATTCGTGTGGTGACTGGTTTAAGAAATGGAATCTTTCTCCCAATTTTAAGAAGTGCAATACCATCTCCTTTTCACTGCTAAAGCAAGGAATGAACACTGCATATACCATCCACGGAAATACATTGCAATCGGCTTCTCAGGTAAGAGACCTAGGTGTTATAATAGACTGTAAACTAACCTTCTCTGCTCACATTCACTCCATAAAATCCCGTGCTATGCGTACTCTAGGCATTCTTTACAGGTTTACTGAAATTAATGATATTAACGCCTTAAAATTATACTTTGTCTCGTATGTTCTCCCCATTATTGACTTTTGTTCCCCTATTTGGTCCTCATCTGCTATCACAAACATATCTCAACTAAATAGTATTTTTAACTTTTTCACTTTCATTGTTAAGACTCGCAATCCTGTTTTTAAGAACAAAACTAAATCTGACATTATGAACTACCTGGGTATACTTGACCTGAGAAGCCGTTTACAGTTCTCTGATCTATGTTACCTCCATAAAATAATCAATGGCTACACCAAATGTAATTCTCTTCCAGCGTACTTCCCTATACACGTTCCTCCCCGCCCTACACGCAACCGGCGCACCCATCATGTGTCCCATCCGCGCCTATCCTTACAACAACGCTCTATCTTCCACCGTCTCCCTACTCTTGGTAATTCACTACCCGATATCGACATATTCACACCTTTCGCATCCTTCAAACAAAAAATTAAAAGATTCCTTTGAAGTCCTCTCCAGGTTTTCACTTTCTTCCGTCCCTCCAACCCTTGACCTTTCTTCTTCCTAATTTCTGAAACCGACACTTCCCAGTTACCGGTTTCATTGTTGTTACATTGTTACTGTTAAAATTGTTAACTATTGTTGTTACTTAATATTGTTGTTTATACCTTTGTTGTTTTTATACTTATTTAAATTTATTATTATTATTATTATTATTATTATTATTATTATTATTATTATTATTATTATTATTATTATTAGTGTAAAATGGCCCTCCATAGGCTGTATCTAATAAATAAATAAATAAATAAATAAATATTGCCAAATAAAGTATCTGGTCGGTATGGGTTTGACATATTTCTTAATTCTAAACAAATGCACACATCTTTAAGACAAAAGTTTATGTACAGTGGTTCTTTAATTTGAGAAGTAACATAGGACCTCCATATGGCAAGAGATCGGAGTGACTATTATGGTTGAAAGTTAAATCTATATTTGATAATGATGGTGATGGTGATGATGATGATGATGATGGTTGTTGCTTAAAGGGGCCTCGCATCTAGGTCATCGATTCCCGATGGTACGAGATGAAATATTGAAATAATAGATTAACATTTAAAAAAAAATATCAACTGATTGGGATTTACAAAAATTATAATTGTGTGGAAAATGATTATGGATTTAAAATAATAAGTGCACACCTTATTTTCCTGTAAAATAACTAAAAATAGAGCGAAATGTAATAAAATTGATGAAGTCACGGACTTAGAGGTAAAATCATATATTTCATCCAAATTAATAGCCAAAAACTCGTATTCAAAATACGGAAAGATAAATCTATATTTGCCGCCATACTGGGTCGTGGGAGCTTTGATGAACTGAGAATGTATTTTCGTGAAGCTTAGAACGTATAACGCATCGATATTGAAATCACCAAGGAGCCTGCGTGGCTCAGGCGGCATCACGCCGGCCTCTCACCGCTGGATACCGTGGTTCAAATCCCGGTCACTCCATGTGAGATTAGTGCTGGACAAAGCGGAGGCGGGACAGGTTTTTTTCCGGGTACTCCGGTTTTCCCTGTCATCTTTCATTCCAGCAACACTCTCCATTCTCATTTCATAGCATCTCTCAGTCATTCATAAATCACTTTGGGAGTGGTGACCCCATCGTACTAATAGCCTATATATGATTCATTCCTTACACCCCTGACCCGGTCAATGACTGCAAAACAGGTTGTAGGTTTTCATTTTCATTGAAATCAGCAACTACTGTAGTGTGATGAACACTTGTTTCAGCGCGGAACTCACCTCACAACGCTCGACCGCCTTAAATTTGAGACGTTCCCCATAAACCTTTTGAGACTTGGCATTGGTCATTGTGGAATTTTTGGAATTTTGATAAACCGTTCTATCCTCTAAAATGTGCGTTTGGTCTTCTTGAAGTAATTTATTGTCCATATGTCGCGTCACCTTGCAATAGAAACACATTTTCGCGTTTACTCGTGCCACAGGTGAAGCATTATCTGATCCCGTAATGAGCATTATTGGACATTTATGTTTTCCTGTATTGTATGTATACTAGGTAACAAATGAAAACCGAACACCCGCCTTAACACACATTCCGCGCGAAAGCTCGCAACACTATTGTTACGTATCGATACTGCCATCGCTATGGTAGGAGAACTGCATAGTGACAGCTCAGAGGTGCACGGAGATGTTGGGTTATATCTTTGTTGGTGCGCGGACTGGTCTAGTGTGTTCGTCCAGCTGTAGAAATGGAGGAGAGCAAAGAAGAGCAGAGAAGTGTGGTTCGTTTTCTGGTGGACCAGGATGCTGGAGTACGCGAAACTCATCGTCGCATGTCTGCTGTGTGTGATGAACTCTGCATGTCCATGACGAGTGTACACGAGTGGCGTAGGGCCAAATACAGTAGAGATAATACACGACACTGAGCGAGAAGTCGAGGGACAGCTACTGGAGCTCATTCTAGCGGATAGACCTGAACAATTCTGATTCTCTCATAAGAGCACGAGTATTTTTGTGTGAAGTTTTTGGTGTTATTTATGCGTTTTCAGTGAGTTGACATAAATAAATAGTAGTGTGTGTCATTCCTTGATATCTCCTCTCAACATGAGAGGAAAGGTATGTGCTGTGTTTGGCTGCAGTAATTACGAAGTAGAGAAAAATGCGCGGTCGTTCTTCAGGTTCCCTCGTGACAAGAACATGTAAGTAATATTGTGTTTGCATATATATTCTTCCAGCTTCCAGTGACAGAGATTTTTATAGTACTTCATAATCTTCTGACCTGCTCGACCCATATTTTAACTGGCATAAAATGTAATACGCATATTTTATTCTATAGTGCAGCAGTTAACCTTCAATACCGATGTGTTGTTGTAGGTGTTATCTGTGGGTTTTGAAATGTCACAGAAGCGATTTGGATAAGGTGTACAAGAAAGAAGGGACGTTACGCTTATATAAGAATTATAAGATCTGTTCAGATCATTTCCAGGCCAGCGACTTTAAAAATCCTCGACTATACAGCCAAGGGTATGTTACATTTTTACTCTAATTGTACATAAATATTCCTCAAAGCATCACTATCGACAACATTTTCATACTTTTCTTTCTTTTATTCCTCTTCTCAGATTAAAGCCAGGATTTTATAGATTTTCTTTCTGTTAGTAGGCTTCATGTTAAGAGGAAAATTGTCCAGATTTTAATTGTCAATTCATTGCATCATGTGTGTAAGAAATGTGCTGATATTTTTATTGACAAGTCTTAATGTGATGATAAAATGTTTTTTAAATGAGAAAAAAAGACAAATCCAACCGTAAAAGTTCAGGCAGGAATGCTAAAGCTAAAAAAGTAATGCATAAATGAAAGATCAAGCCATTTCACAGCAGCCCATTTCATATCTTATGTGTCTAATTTCAGTCTGTGAATAATAACCTTTTAAATAATTCTTCATTCATTTATCCAGAATTGCTTTATTAACTTCGAAGTTAATATCTCAATAACACTTCTTTCTAGACGTAATTTATTTATCCATTTCCGTATATACATTTCCATTGATATTTGAATTTAGCGCGATTTGTGCAGGTCAAGTCACTAGGAACGCCACCGTCGAATTGTCTCCTATTTTAGCAAGGCGAAATCCGTAAGTGTCGCGTATTGTCGCTACTGTGCGCACATCACTGCAAGACGATGCGCGCCCAGGACAGGCCCATCGAGCCATTGCTCCTACGCTTCAGTGATTTGGTTGGGAAAGACTTTAACATCATCCGTACGGCTCGGATATTTCACCTTGTAATTTTCACATTTTTGGCGACCTGGATAAAGATATTCGTGGACATCGGTTTCATTCGGATGAAGAAGTGCAAGAGGGGGTGCGGTTGTGTCCATCAGCGACATACCTTTCTATAAAACTGGAATTGATCCTCTCGTCTGTCAGTGGGATAAATGTGTTAACGCTTTTGGTAATTACTTTTGAATAAAACCATTCCATGGTCACATTGTAGCGGTGTTCAGTTTTCATTTGTCTTCCCCTTTTATATATATATATATATATATATGTGTATAGTAGAAACCCGTTATAGTGACTCAGAAGGGACCCCACTTTGTAATCGCCTCATTATGTGCGACTTTTCTTCAATATTAAACACTTTCCGTTTCTTTTACGACATCTTCATAGCGATGCTTATCTTGACTATTTATGAGACAGACTGATTTGAAATTTACAATCTATTGAAAACACGAGTTTGAATATAAGCTTTACATTGTTGTCAGCAATCCCCAAACGTGTAACAAACAAAAATAGACATTGGACGTTATAGCCGATACATTTATCCGAAAATGTGATCAAAATACGCCATTTTATACGATATGTCGTAGTAAGCGATGTCGTAATAAGCGATATTTTAAATACAGTGTTTATATAGGATTTAGACGGGACCGTTAGATTTCGGCATTATATCCAGTGCGTCAATAAAAGCGATGTTGCAATAATCGGTATGAGTAAAGAACTGTGTGATTATTTAGCCATGTTAAATCGAATGACGCCTTACACGACTCACTACTTCACGGCAGTTCAGAGCTGCATTAATGGTTAACCGCGCGGCGTGGCGAATTTAGTACCTCAGAATGGGGGTGCTATTGTATCACCCGACGACGTCATTCCGAGGCCAGACTCTTGTACTAGGTAAGTACGTGGCATGTAAGGCTGTACACTAAAAAGCAAATATCACCGCTCTGTTCTCTTTTTTTTAATGGCTTATAACTGCTGCCAACTAGACTAGTTACATATTTAAATCACAAGACATAAACATCAACAAACAAACCTCAATATAAGTATCAGTAATGGAGCTCCCCTTACCCAAGTAAATTATCAATCAAATTAAAGAAATAAACACTTTCTCTCACGCTCACTCAATTTAATGATATATTACTGCCTTTATTTTGATACACGTATTACTATAACCGTATTATCCGGTGTTTGCCTGGTGTAAATAAACAGTTCCCGTCTTGCAATTTGCTATTACTTGTCGGACTGAAGTGAAACCACGCTGTAATAATACACACAAACAAATATATTGCATATGCATATATCTTAAGTCAATAAGAGTACACAAAGGCTAAGTTTGCAAACCGTACCGAAGTCGTGACAAGACCAGGTTAAGTTAGGTTAGGTTGATAGCGAAGTGTTCTTCCAGTCAACTGAATTGATCTTTAATGTTGCTTTCCTTTTCAGAGAAGTTCTTACCGAGCTCGATAGCTGCAGTCGCTTAATTGCGGCCAGTATCCAGTATTCGAGAGATAGTAGGTTCGAACCCCACTATCTGCAGCCCTGAAAATGGTTTTCCGTGGTTTCCCATTTTCACACCATTTCTGTGTATTTATATTCGAAATATTCCGCTTCGAGAACTTTTCCTTGACAACCATTTTTAATCAAACACTCTAGTACTGAAGTCAAAGACTCCAGTATTCTTCCACACGTGGTCAGTACAGTAGAGTGATAGTAAACATAAATATTGGTCTTATGAGAGCTCCTTATCGTGGCCCTACAACTCCACTGTTTCGACGTGACCCTTTGCTCTTCACCTGACCTGGTCCTCGGAACCTTCAAACCTACTTCTTAAATATCTTCCGATTTCGAAGCTATTTCGATCAATTTTCTGTTACCTATAACATGTAAAGAGTGTATCCGTGATGATGTTACAAACTTTCAGAGATGATGGAGGGGCAAGTGGATCGATTTGAGATAAGGAACTGTAGTCCGGAAACGTTCGAGTCAGAAGTTATTAATAATCCAAGTTGTTTATCGTCCGTTCGTTCTTAACAGACACGCAGGGGTGTCGGAATTTCGTACACTACAGTCGGAGGTATTTTTGCTTTCACTTTTGACTGTCGGCCGCAGTGGCGTAGTGGATACGGCGTTGGTCTACTAATCCCAAGTTAACGGGTTCAAACCCGACTGAGGTCGGTGGCTTTTAAGGGTGTTTAAAAGTGACAACCCCATGTCGCTGACTTCCAGCACGATAAAGAACTATATATTCCAATTTATGTTCGCCATATCAGACTGTTCGCCGTGTTGTGGATGTCAAAGCACTGTTTGAGGTTTTACGTCCAGAATAATCTTCTCACCGAGCGAGTGGCTGTACGGTTTGGTCACGTAGCTGTCAGCTTGCATTCGGGTGATAGTGGGTTCGAAGCCCGCTGTCGGCAGTCCTGAACATGGTTTTCCGTGGTTTCCCATTTTCACACCAGGCAAATGCTTGGGCTGCATCTTAATTAAGGCAACGGCCGCTTCCTTCCCACTCTTATCCCCTTTCCCATGAAATGTCGTATGGCTTTTAGTGCCGGGATATCCCAGAAGGGGTTCGGCTCGCCAGCTGCAGGTCTTTCTATTTGACCCCCGTAGGCGACCTGCGCGTCGTAATAAGGATAAAATGGTGATGAAGACAACATATACACCCAGTCCCCGTGCCATTGGAATTAACCAATTAAGGTTAAAATCCACGACCCGGCCGGGAATCGAACCCGGGACCCTCTGAACCGAAGGCCAGTACGCTGACCGTTCAGCCAACGAGTTGGACCTCTTTCCCATCACCGAGCTCGACAGCTGGAATCGCTTAAGTGCGGCTAGTATCCAGTGGGTTCGAACCCCACTATCAGCAACCCTGAAGATGGTTCTCCGTGGTTTCCCATTTTCACACCAGGCAAATGTGTGGCTGTACCTTAATTAAGGCGACGGCCGCTTCCTTACCACTCCTAGTCCTTTCCTGTCCCAGCATCGCCATAAGACCTATCTGTGTTGGTGCGAAGTAAAGCAACTTGTAAAAATTTCGATCCCAGCATCGCCATAAGACCTGTCTGTGTCGGTGTGACGTAAAGCAAATTGTAAAAAAAAATCTCCACCCTCGTCGACGTTTCTCTCCTACAAGACGCGTTTTTTTTTAAGAAGTAAGTACCGACATTTTTGCAAAGAAATACAACATTAATTTGAAAACAGTTCATTTTCTTTGGATTCTACACACTTTAAATTACTTCTCCACATAGTCACCACCATTATTAAGGCACTTGTCATAACGGGGCACCAACTTTTGTATGCCTTCGTCATAGAACGACGTCGCCTGTGAAGAAAGCCACCCAAAGCAGAGAGAGTGTCTAAATTGTGTACCGTCTTAAAACGTAGACTTTCGCGACCACTAAATAACAGTATTTTGGGGAATATTAGGTCGTTTTACAACTATTGTAGGCTGAAGAGTTTCGATCTTGCTACCAAGCTGTCAGATTGCATTCTGGAGGTAGTGGGTTCGAATCCCACTGTCGGCAGCCCTGAACATGGGTGTCTGTAGTTTCTCATTTTCGTACCAACAGGCAAGTACTGGGGCTGTACTTTAATTAAGGCCATGGACGTTTTCTTCCCACTCCTAGCCCTTTCTTGCCCCATCGTCGCCATAAGACTTGTCTGTGCCGCTGCGACGTTAAACAAATAGCAAAAAGAAAAATAAATAAATACTAGTCATCGACTCAACTGTGAGATTTGAGACTGATCCGACCGTGCTGTGCTATATATTTAATACTGTGTACACTTACCTCGCATATCCTCTGTACTTCAATCTATGTACCTTCTCCTACACTTGCCGACAACATTCTGGCCGCCATCTTGGTCGATCAGCTGACTCCCCTGTCCCCCATGACGTCAGCTTCCATCTTCTTCTGTCTCTTGTCGAAGGAACTTTCTACCACATAAATGCGCACCACCTCCTTTGTCGGGCAGGTCGAACTGAGATTGCCAATCAGCGTGGATGCCCGAGCATATTGAACTTCGGCGGATGGAAGTGGCTCTCTGGTCCACGAACTTCAACCAGTTCCATCAGGTGAGAGATACTTAGAAGTATACACTTATACTTCATATTTTTATTCTTCGGCTTTGTGGGCGGGGCTTGGGGGAGTCACTGATACTGGGGGCCACTATTCTGTTTTGTATAAGAAACAATCACTGACACTGGGGACCACTATTCTGTTTTCTATAAGAAACAATCACTGACACTGGGGACCACTATTCTGTTTTCTATAAGAAACAGTCACTGACACTGGGGACCACTATTCTGTTTTCTATAAGAAACAATCACTGACACTGGGGGCCACTATTCTGTTTTCTATAAGAAACAGTCACTGACACTGGGGACCACTATTCTGTTTTCTATAAGAAACAATCACTGACACTGGGGACCACTATTCTGTTTTCTATAAGAAACAATCACTGACACTGGGGACCACTATTCTGTTTTCTATAAGAAACAGTCACTGACACTGGGGACCACTATTCTGTTTTCTATAAGAAACAATCACTGACACTGGGGACCACTATTCTGTTTTCTATAAGAAACAGTCACTGACACTGGGGGCCACTATTCTGTTTTCTATAAGAGGGTACTTCAGTGTTCTGAACAGTACTAATTCATTTCTTGAGCGGAACCGAACACTTGATAATATGAATGCAACATGGGAATCTTCGTGTATGGGACATATTATCTTGTGCACTGAATACCTTATTTTTCTGTGTTGTGTCTATCTGCTTCCTTTCTTGTTCCTTTATTCCCACCTTGTTATTCTACTTTGTGAATTTTGGTACTGATTCAGACATTCTAGGTTATATTTTTCTTAAAGCCTCATTTGTATCAGAGTTCAAAACCCAAACCAAACCCCACGGCACTTAACGCCCTTGAAAGGGTCTTGACCTGCTCAGCGACCGCTACTCAGCCCGAAGGCCTGCAGATTACGAGGGGTCGTGTGATCAGCACGACGCATCCTCTCGACCGTTATTCTGGGTTTTCGAGACCGGGGCCGCCATCTCACCGTCACATAGCTCCTCAATTCTAATCACGTAGAAAGAATGGACCTCGAACCAGCCCTCAGGTCGAGAGAAAAATCCCTGACCTGGCCGGTAATCAAACCCGGGGCCTCCGGGCGGGAGGCAGGCACGCTACCCCTACACCACGGGGCCGGCATCAGAGTTTAAAGTTTACCTTATATTGATTCACTTTTCTTATTTCATCTTTCTATACCTTGTTAGTTGACTTAAACATTTGTCTTTGGAAATAACTCTTGGTCAAAGGTCGTATCATAACCTCATTCTATTGTATTCTCATGCAGCTATTCGTCTCCCTATCTTCATAAAACTGAACTGTTGCTATTGTTCTTGGTTGTTAGTGGTTGATAGGTTGCCTATCTTCTTACTTAATATTATATCCCTTATTTATTGTCAAATTACCTGTTTCGTGTAATACTCTATTATGTAGCCCTATAGATGTATACTGGTTAGTCCAAGTTGTTAACCTGAAATTGAGAGTTTGTTTAGGCTTGGCAGTTGTGATTGAGATTATACAATCACTTTTGGGTAAACGTTTCTTCACTCATGAGAAACAAACAAATCATAAACCCTGAATGATATTTGCTTATTTTCTGCTGGTCGAAAATGTACACAGTTAACATACACTAGCGGGGAAAAAAAATCCAAACACCAAGAAGGGGTTATGCTGGATTAACGAACGTTGGTAGGCGTGTTTATACTTCTGAAAGATGACGTTGATTCGAATTTCCCGCAAATCGCATTAGCGTGGCGGTAGTATCGGTCCTATGACTTTGCACGTCAAGTTTGCTTTAAATACGGGCTGTACTGTTCAAGAGGGTTAGTTACCTCTGCGATTGGACGAAGTGACTGTGAGTGGGTCAAGAATGCATTTACGATGACGAAGAGGCCAGTATCAACAGCGCACTGCGGTTGAACGAGGCCGTATAGTTTGGCTACGTGAAGGTGGATTTTTCTTCCGCGCTATTGTAGAACGACTTGGCAAGAATGTCTCCACTGTGCATGCGTGCTGGTGGCGGTGGTCACGAGAAGGTATGTTCGCAAGAAGACCGGGCTCCGGACGTTCCCGTGGCACCACCGAAAAGGAGAACCGCCGTATTCGGCGTATGGCTGTGGCGCAGCGGACTGCGTCAGCAGCAGCAATTCGAGCGGCAGTTGGCTCTACAGTGACGCAACGAACTGTTCGACGTCGGTTACTTGAAGGGCAGCTGCGAGCCAGACGCCCTGCGGCGTGCATTCCACTCACCCCAAACCACCGCCGTCTGCGTCTTCAGCGGTGTCAAGCGAGAACTCATTGGAGGATGGAGTGGAGGTCCGTTGTGTTTTTCGATGAAAGCCGGCTCTGCCTTGGTGCCAGTGATGGCCGTGTGTTAGTTAGAAGGAGGCCAGATGAGCGCCTGCATTCCACCTGTCTGCGGCGTCGACACACTGGACAGTAGAAGCACTCTCGTGGTTATTCCACGCACCCTGACTGCAGATGTGTACGTTCGTCTGGTGATTCGACCTGTTGTGTGCCATTCATGGCCATCATTCCTGGGGGTGATTTCCAACACGATAATGCACGCCCCCATGCCGCTGTTGTAACCCAACGCGCTCTACAGAGTGTCGACATGTTGCCTTGGTCTGCTCGATCACCGATCTGTCCCCAATCGAGCATGTATGGGACATCATTGGACGACAACTCCAGCGTCATCCACAACCGGCATTAACCGTCCCTGTATTGACAACCAAGTGCAACAAGCATGGAACTCCTTACCACAAGCTGACAACCGGCACCTGTAGGACACAATGCATGCACGTTTGCATACCTGCATTCAACAGTCAGGTTATTAATGAACCAGCATGGCACATTTGTGATGGCTTTTCTCGCGCGGATATTAAACTATAGTTTCGTACCTTTAATCAATTAAATATGTTACCTCGACAAATATATTGTCATAGTCTCCATATTTTCCCTATTCCATGGTGTTTGGATATGTTTCCGCCAGTGTATGGCCTATGCGTATATGTTACAAGTTTTGATGTTCCACTGCGCATGCTTTCATAAGTTCTTATCTACATTGAAGATTGTCTATTGCTGTTGCATCTCCTCTGCTGGAAATGCGATGTCGGCGTACTTCCCAGTCTGTGTATTTTGAAGTAATTAATTTTAATAATCTCTGTTCTGGAACATAAGATTATAAGATCGCTGCTATATCGGAAGAAATCATGTACCGCAACGTCTACCTGCTCCAACAGTTCCGTTACTTCCAGAACTGCCTTTTCACATTGGGTTCTGAACTGCTCTTTCACGTTCTACCTATTTCATTACTGTGTACCTACCTCGTCGTGTCATTGCTAGCAGCATTGTACCCCTGTACATCGCACTCATTATTCTGTCATTGTATACCTGCCTCCTCTATCTCGTCAAAATTGGTAGCAGAACAAAAAAATAACAATAGTTACACGACATAGCCAGTAGAAGCGAGCTCTCCGATGCGATCGTTCAGTATTCGCTTTTGTCTTCCACTGTCAACAACATGAATGACTCCTTTCAATTGGAAAATTATCTGATGAGACGCAGAAGACGGCATCGTGGAACTGAGTGTGTTAATGAAATATATCTGAAAAGGGAAGAATTAGGAGAATGCCATCATATCTGGAAAGATACTAACCAAACTCGAACAAAATCACTTTGCAAGATCGTCACAAACCATGCGAATATTACTTGGACAACGGAGAAAGCAGTTCCATTACGACCATTTTGATTAAATATGACATATTAAAATAAATAATACACGGTCTTTATTTATGCTTGGCAGGGACTTTTTCGGTAGAGCCTCCGTGGCTCAGACGGCAGCGCGTCGGCCTCTCACCGCTGGATACCGTGGTTCAAATCCCGGTGACTCCATGTGAGATTTGTGCTGGACAAAGCGGAGGTGGGACAGGTTTTTCTCCGGGTACTCCGGTTTTCCCTGTCATCTTTCATTCCAGCAACACTCTCCATTATCATTTCATAGCATTTATCACTCATTAATAAATCATCTTGGGAGTGGTGACCCCATTGTAATAACAGCCTATATATGTTTCATTCATTACATCCCTGACCCGGTCAATGACTGGAAAACAGGTTGTAGGTTTTCATTTTCCGGGACTTTCTCGCTCGACCTTGGCCGCCAGTGACGGTTCACTTGCCGGCTACCGCGCGTGCGTATGTACGGCAGAATACGGTGCTCAAAATCATTATCATGCATTTATCATGTATTTTACTCGCCCTTTTTTACAGTTTATGCTGAAAATGTTCCCCATACCCTGCCAAAATAATTGGCATTTCCTAATGAAGTTTTCGGTTACTCTACCAAGTTCTTCAGCACTGATGAATGCAATTGTAACTCTTATATTGTCTTTAAGTTCATCTAGTGTGTGAGGGTTGTTCCCATAAACTAAATTTTTTAACATTCCCCACAAATAAAAATCACATGCCGTTAAATCTGGGCTACGAGGGAGCCACAGATTTTTACTTACGATCCTCGTACCAAACACGCTTCAGTAAGGAGATAACGACCTTTACGTCTATTGTTATTGTTTACTGAACCTGTAGGTTTGAATCTCTTGGCCAGTTGTTTTATTGTCCGTTCTGCACTTAATGTAAGTAGTGTGCAGATATACACGTTCACGTAACGAATGTTTCACATACATTACAGCATTATACACAATCACAATAAAACACGATACAATACGACATACAGTCCGCAGTAGCTTCATTGAACACCCTACTATCTCGGAGCTCAGCTCTCAACAACTACAGAAGTGCCGTAAACCGCGCGCGCCAGCGGCCGGTAGCGGACTGTCATCGCCGGTTAAGTTCGAGCGATAAAGTTCCTGCCAAGCATAAATAAAGACCCTGTATATATTATGTGACCTATACAGCCATGTCATAATGTTCACAACAGTCACCACAACAGCTAGGAGTATGTTCAATGTAACTTAAATTTGTTGAAAGAGACTAGTATAGCCCATGTCTCGGAAATTTGAGCCCTAGTAATAATACAGAACCTGACTTGTAAACGTTTGTTTGTGTGTATATGTACAGAACTCTGCATCACTACAAGTGTAGGCCTAAATGAACAATGTAATCGCTATTTAACGAGCATATCCATTTCTTCAGAGATTTCCTTCCATGAATTCCATTTGTAGTCACGCAAGTGATATTTACAATCACTTTGATCCCACAAGCATTTTCGTTCATATATAAACGTTATGAACTTTTCAAACACCCATATAGCTCGGAGCTCGTACGTAAAGATCCGGTAAAATCCCAGTAAGTTGGAAACGCAATCGGACGTCGTATCTAAACGCGCTTATACGCACGACTAACTCGTGTGCAGTGTGCGAGCCCGCATAACATTACTAGCGTCGGGATTGTTCGTATATATTCGTGTATGTATATATATATTTCGTACGAATACGGGTCCAATGTGCGCTCAGTGTAATGTGTAAACTTGCTGTAGTATTCCAGATCCTTCTGGTCACCTGTAACTTCAGAACTTCAGACAGATTAATAAATAAGAGCTAGAGTTGGTAGTAGTAGCAAGGAATTGTGACTACTCGTCTCTACACCACCAAGCTCGTTGGATTAGCCATGTAGAAAATGCATTATTCTTTCCTGTTCTGGTTACCAGTAAATAAGCAGTAGGGAAGTGTACTGAACAGTGTTGCCAACTTATATTTTCAAGATCTGCTAAATACTACTACAAATCCGCTAAAAATCCGCCAAGAAATCCGATCTCAAAAAATTAGCAATAAAAATGAGCAATAATAATAATAATAATAATTGTTCCGTGGTATTTCGTGGATCGCAGAGGTGAAAGAAGGTGCCGGGGTGAATGGGTCTAACTACAATGTCAAGAATTGAATTTAAAACTTAAACTGAAGGTTATATTTTCAGAACTTCACACATGACAAGATTTTATGGCAATATTGCAGGTACAAGCAGCAATCATTGAACAATATTGGGAAAAATCCAAGATTGCTGGTTTTAACAGATCATGGGGTTCAAGCCCTCGCTTCACTTTTCCTGAACTCCTAGCTCAAATTTACAAAGAGCACAAATTTACTCAAGGGCAGAAATCCCACAATACATGGAGCACTTCCTCCCTAAATTACAATGTCAGGCCTCCCAGAGGCACTTTTACAACACTTGAAAAAGAACTAACGTGCTCTCAGTTTTCCAAGCCTACTCAAGGCAACATAGCATGAAACTCTATTAATCTCTGGCCTTGCCAGGCACTATTTAAAATAGAAAACTTATTACACAGAGGTATCTAGTACCCAACCTACAGGGCCTTAGTAAAAAAAAAAAACAGGTTAAATAAACGGCCCTAGTACAATTTGAATGGAGTCGAAGACTGAGCTCCAAAAACTTAAAACTTGTAGGGCGCTTGGCCGACGAAGCAGGGGCTAATCCCAAACTACTGAGGTTGCACGCATGGAAATAACTTTAATACATTGCAGAAACAAAACGTGGCACCTCAAACCAAGATGAAGGGGAGCTCGAGAGGGTACATCACTCTCTATCCCCGATTTACAGTTGGAGATTTTATGAATCAATTACATTAGCCGGCAGAAAGTTACATTTTTAAAAAAGAAGGTTACATAACTGATGATTCGGACCTCTCCCTTGGGTTAAACTGCGAAGCTAGCAAGAAAGAAAGAGAGATGTTATGTGGCCATTAACTGGTAGAAGTTCTAGCAGCTGACGAAGAGGCCTCCCGCCTCCTGCTCTCCTGCTTGACACACACACTCAGTAAGATGACGATCAATTGGCCAAGAGAGGTGAAAATCCGCAGTTTATAAACCCTCGGGGAAAGTTCGAGACCATTCAAGAATAAACTAGCCACACCCTCTCAATTTTATTGGTTAATTTAAAAGTTACACTCAAAATCGAAGAAGAAGAAGAAGACTGTGATTGGTAGAAAATTAATTACAGAAATTATTGATTGGTTAGATTCAAAACTGGCGGAAAGAAAAGTTAAATATTGCCAACCCAAAAGTAAATGAACATCAATTAGTAAAAGAACTTATGAATACAAAACTTCTTTAAATCAAAAGTTCTTTCACTTCGCACCAGGGTGCATGATCATAGTTTTTAGTTGTGACATCTATGGAAGAATGTCCAAACTTCTTGATGAATGGCAAACAAAACAAGTAGAAATACAGTCAGTTCAGGAAACTTCACAATAACAAAATTACATCATATTTTTGTGGTGACATCTTCTGAGTAAATTTATAAGTTGGTGCAGGTTTAGTTTCACTGTTTCACCAGTAGAGGAGTTCTTTTAGGCGCTAGATTTAAATGCGCGGCGTTGTGGTGTACCTCCCGGTACAACAACAACAATGATAATAATAATAATAATAATAATAATAATAATAATAATAATAATAATATATTAAAAGTAAATATCTGCACTCACCTGATCTGTGAGTTTCACTGGGATTAACTCACTGCCTGCGAGCCGGCGAAATAAAACTTGTAGGCGTTTTATTGCCGGGTGCAAACTAGGTGAATCTCCTACCTCAAGGGCCACACACAAAACAGGCCAGTTCATTAAACGGTCTTCCTTCATAGCATAAATATAAATGCTACTCTCTCACAGTTTCATTATCTGTCGTCACTCGTCAGCTAAGAGATAAGTAACCTTTCCCCACGCATTACAGATTTATGATACCATGATCTCATAAATCAAATCCAATTAACATGTTTCCCTCATGTGACTGCTAGCCCCTGACAAGAAATACGGAATAGCTCGGAGACAGACTGGAGTGCAAATTTTTAAAAAAGAACGTAAAGTGGATAAAACACTAAATTCCGCTATAACAAATCTAGAATTCCGCCAAATGTAGCGGAAAATCTGCTAAGTTGGCAACACTGGTACTGAATGGATGATCATGCCTAAATCACCACTTGTATACCTTCCTATGAGTTAAATTATCCCAGTGATATTCTTGTTTGGTATGAGTTTATTCTTTTAAAAACCAACCTTCGATTTCGACGGGTTTCTACTAGAGTAAATTATGTCTGAGTACTTTCTTTCTTTCTTTCTTTCTTTCTTTCTTATTTGCTTTACGTCGCACCGACACAGAAATGTCTTATGGTGACGATGGGATATGAAAGGTCTAGGAATGTAAAGGAAGCGGCCGTGGCCTTAATTAAGGTACAGCCCCAACATTTGCCTGGTGTGAAAATGGGAAACCACGGAAAACCATCTTCAGGGCTGCCGACAGTGGCGTTCGAACCTACTGTCTCCCGGATGTAAGCTCACAGCTGCGCGCCCCTAACCGCACGACCAACTCGTCAGGTATTTCTGAGTATAAAAAATGGTGAAAAATACTAGATTACAGGATTGTAAAGGTTTAATAATTTTTTTTACGAAGAAGTGAGATTGCATTCTTGCAGCAATGTATTATGTTACTCACATAATAGACATAGATTACGAAGACTGACTATGTTCGGTGACGTTTCCGTGTGTGACCTAGACGGAACCCCAGTCAAAAACAGTGGGAAATCGTTTAAAACATGGCGCCGTTTTTACCTGCTGTATCACACGGTAATAAAGTAAACTTGTATCCTCACCCCGAGGTGGTGCAGCTCTTTTCAGGCACACCTCCAATGGAGGTGAGCTGCATGTACCATATTAACCACGTACCAGCCCTCCGACTATTCTTAAATTTCTGGCAGTACCAGGAATCGAACCCGGGCCTCCGAGGACGGCAGCTAATCGCGCGGCAATAACGTGAGGGAGATGACGAACACTGTTTTTTTCTAATTGCTTTACGTCGCACCGACACAGATAAGTCTTATGGCGACGATGGGATAGGAAAGGCCTAAGAGTTGGAAGGAAGCGGCCGTGGCCTTAATTAAGGTACAACCCCAGCGTTTGCCTGGTGTGAAAATGGGGAAACCACGGAAAACCATCTTCAGGAAACACAGGTTTCCATGGTTATCACGGTGTCGGTTTTCTGTCCACGCTAATTCCGGCCCAGTAAGTATTCATGTTATAATGTTTCATTATCGGTGGTGATGGTGGTGATTATTGTTTTAATAGAAAGTACAACGAGGCAACCATCCTCTATATAACACTAATCACCTCTATATAACACTAATCATAGAGAAAAAAATGGAAGGGATCCGACACTTCGAAAAATGAAGTTACCGGCCAAAGAAAGAAAAGGTCCACAAAGGGCGTGAAAATTAAAGATTCCCTAAGGATTCGCAAACCTAATACCGTAGAGGTCAGAAAAGAACAAGAGTTGACCAAGTGAGGTCAGATAGGATAGATGAAAGCGAGGAGCCTTGCACAAGTAGGTGGAAGAAGTGCCAGGGCTCGCCAACCCACGCTCCCAAGTTAAGAGCCCCTGCCGCCTCTTACGACAGGCAGGTGATACCGTGGGTGTTGTACTGCCCCCACCCACAGAGGGATGTTTTATTATGTGGTGCAGCCCAAAGCTAAGCCTAGTCATTTTGGTTAGTAGATGCAGAACTTATGGCCATCCTGTAGACTTAGGAATACTTGTTTTTTTAATCGTGTATATAGTTGTAGATTACATGCGTATTTTTTGTTGTATATTTTCTGTGGGTAACTTTTCTTAAGCTGACAAGTCTTTTTAGTAAATACATTTTCTGGATTCAGATTTTGACTTTACTAGCGTTTACACGCAGCTTCGCACGCTTTCTAGTTTTTATGAAATTCAACCTATAGTAAATCACGCCTGCTTTCTCGTAAGACAGCGACTGTACTTCAGCGCTCCACGCGAACAGTATGTGAAGCTTGTCGCTATGAACATAGTTGGCGGAAGCGACATGTATGGCAGTCACTCGACCAGATTCAAAGAAATTCCAGGCAATGTGCATCTTGCGGTAGCGGGATACCTTTCATGACTCTTTGTCTCCATCACCACGCGGCCAGGGAAGGTGGGGTGGGTCGGTGAGGGGGTCGCATCTGTCTCGACTCGCCTCCTTACTCACACGAGAGCTGACTCTGCCATGGAAAAAGCGCGGGTGTTTTCTTAAACAGATCCTAAAACGATATTAATGATCGAAACTACATATTGTTGCGTATGTTATTGACCGTTATGACATTCTGTTCCTTACTCTATGGTTCATTTTCAGGAGATTTTGGAATTGTTGTCATGCTTCACATTTTCTTCGGCTGCACGACCCCCTAAAGAGATATTTTGATATTAAGTAGTCTGTATCTTCATCAAAGGTACCCGCTATAATTTTGCTAATAATAATAAGCGTATGGCGTCAGCTACCGTGTGCAGACATTTCTATTCGACGCCATCTGGCTGTCTGCTCGTCAATTTCGACGTTCCGTTTTATCCTGTGCCTACTAGATGGCAGACCGAAACTCTCTTGGGCGTCTATGGCTGAGATGTAATGAATTGTGTCGGGTAAACGCCAATTGTGTAACCAGAGATCTTTTACATGCCGACATCGTGCGACATGGAGTGTTGAATGGACGTTTTTCCGCCCTTCAAAAATCCGACTACCTCTGCCGGGTTTGAACCCGCTATCTTGGGATAGCGGCACTCACCATTGATCCACAGAGGCAGCTTTCTTCTTAATCTGTTTACCCTCCAGAGTCGGTTTTTCCCTCGGACTCAGTGAGGGATCCCACCTCAAGGGCAGTGTTCTGGAGCTTCAGGCTTTGGGTCGGGGATACAACTGGGGAGAATGATCAGTACCTCGCCCAGGCGGCCTCACCTGCTATGCTGAACAGGGGTCTTGTGGAGGGATGGGAAGATTGGATGGGACGGGCAAGGAGGAGGGAAGGAAGCGGCCGTGGTACCATCCCGGCATTTAACTGGAGGAGAAGTGGGAAACCACGGAAAACCACTTCCAGGATGACTGAGGCGGGAATCGAACCCACCTCTACTCAGTTGACCTCCCTACGGCTGAGTGGACCCCGTTCCAGCCCTCGTACCACTTTTCAAATTTCGTGGCAGAGCCAGGAATCGAACCCGGACCTCCGGGGGTGGCAGCTAATCACGCTAACCACTACACCGCAGAGGCGGACAGAAGCAGCTATAAGTTTGCTAAATTTGAGCTCAATCGGTCTTGTAGTTTTTACGTGAAGGACGGAAAGACAAACAGACCAGCATTCAGCTTTACGTATTAGTAAGGATTTTCCTAAGCAACAGTCCCAAAGGCATACACATATGTTTTATGCCAACATTTTCTCTGGGGTTATACCGCACAGCTTATCTTTAAAGAAGCCAGGGAAACTTTCGTTAATTTTTACGGTTGCATATTGGCAAATAATCTGGGTTTTTAGATATGACAAAGTGTGTTAAATTTTTGTTCCATATCCCCATTAAAAAACTGTGGGCCGATTGCAGAAACTATGACTAGTTTTAAGTCTTAGACAACGTCTTATTCGAGCACGATCTTCCGTTGCATAAACAATGTTCAGCCGATGTTTATCTAGACGTTTAAAGTTTCAATATTGGTTTGAAAATGGAAATAGAAGTATCTTCCATCAGCTGTTTGCTTGTCGCAACCAATGAAATTCGTCGGAGCGTGCGCGAAACATTAGTCAGCTGTCATCTTCCTATACATTGCTCAAGTATGACTTGCCCACAGATAAGAATATCGCCTTCGGTGGAAATAAAATCTCATATTATTATCAACACTAAAGCGACACGCCACCGTACGAGGAAGTGTAGCTTTGATTATAGTGTTGTTACAGTGGGTGTAATCTAAATAGCTTCGGCGGAGGGAAGATGAAACCATATTGCTCTGTAACTGAATGAGTTGTACGGGCCATATAGATGTAGCTTGCATTCTAGAGATCATACGTTCGAAACGCACCAATGGCAGCCATGAAGATTGTTTTCCGTAGTTTCCCCATTCTTACATCAGGCAAATACTGGTGCTGTCATTACGTTGCCTCGTGTTACCTACCGCCCAATGTAGAGTTTTTCCCGGCCGACTTCGACTCAGTAATTAATGGACGACCGAGCTCGATAGCTGTAGTCGCTTAAGTGCGGCCAGTATCCAGTATTCGGGAGATAGTAGGTTCGAACCCCACTGTCGGCAGCCCTGAAAATGGTTTTCCGTGGTTTCCCATTTTCACACCAGGCAAATGTTGGGGCTGTACCTTAATTAAGGCCACGGCCGCTTCCTTCCCACTCCTAGCCCTTTCCTGTCCCATCGTCGCCCTAAGACCTATCTGTGTCGGTGCGACGTAAAACAACTAGCAAAAAAAAAAAATAATTAATGGACGTTCTAGAATCATCCTAGCTGGGGTCTTCAATGCGAAGAATCCTAGGTGGAAGAGCCGTGTACTCAACGACCGTGGGAAAAAAGCTCGGCCGCTACCTGGATAGATGTCAGCTACTTTCTCACCCCCCACCCCCACCCCCCGATAAACCCACCCACTATCATTACTCCGGCCTACGTCCAGACACAATAGACATAGCCATCTCCCGTAACCTCAATATGTACCCTAATCTCTACACTCAAGACCCACTAGACTCCGATCATTGCCCCGTACTACTCACCCTAGAAGCCATGCCCCTTTCCGACCCCCCCCCCCCCCCCTCATCCCACTACATAGAAGGAAGATTGACTGGCAGCTTTTCCGCACTACACTTTCAGATAATATCATAGGCAACCCCAGCATTCGCTCTTCAGAAGATATAGACGTCCAAGCTGAACTAATTGCCATAGCTATTAGGTATGCAGCTGAAACTTCCTCCGTGGGACCGAAGACCAGACCCCCGTTACGGCGCCCGCTCCCTCCGCAGTACACCAGCTTCTGAAGCTCAAGAACAGAGTTAGGAAGCTGTGGCACGTCACCAGGGACCCCAACATGAAGATTGTATGGAACAGACACCGGCGAAACATTAGAGTACTAATCGAACACCACCGCCGAGCTGCATTCCAGTCGAGGTTGGCCGAGTTAAGCTCTACGGATGGCTCCATTTATCGTATGGCACGTAAATTTACAGGTGAAAGGACAGGCATACCCCCACTGCACGGACAACGTGGATTGGCCCACTCAGACAAGGATAAGGCAGAGGCATTCGCAGACACGTTCGGAACTACGTGCTCTCCGAATGAGGAGCCAGCAGACGAAGACGTTATAGATGAGGTCGAGGACAGCCTCCTCGAACATGACTATAATGACCTTCCTAGGGACTTCAAATTTGTTTCAACTAGAGAGGTGGTACGTCACATCCAGCGCCTGAAAAACAGGAAAACCCCCGGCCTGGATGGGATTTCTCCCACCTTTCTTAAGAATCTCCCTAAGAAGGCCATTACTTTTCTGACTAAACTTTTCAATGCAATATTTCGCTTTGCTCGCTTCCCAGCCTGCTGGAAAGTGGCTAAGGTCATAATGCTGCGAAAAGGAACAGCTAAGCCAACGTTCCCACAGAACTACAGACCTATTAGCCTGCTCTCAGTTATCTCAAAACTGTTTGAGGCTATTCTCCTCTCCCGCCTACAGACTGTAATAGACGACCTCAACTTAGAGCCGAACGAGCAGTTTGGCTTTAGGAAAGGCCTCTCCACTACTCACCAACTGCTACGACTGACTGAGGTCATCACGAAAAACTTTAACGACAACAGGTACACAGGAGTCTGTTTTCTTGACGTCGCTAGGGCATTCGACAAGGTCTGGCATGACGGACTAATATACAAGCTAAGAACCCTTGGCTTCCCTGGGTATCTTACAGCACTAGTCGCAAGTTACCTCAGCGACCGTAGCTTCCAAATCTCCGTAAACAAGGAGCTATCGACAGCACGCCCCATCACAGCCGGAATACCGCAGGGTGGGGTAATTTCCCCTGTGCTGTTCAAAATGTATACCTCCGACATGCCAAAACCTGCGAACACTAAACTTTACTTGTATGCTGACGATACAGCTCTGTCCGCGGTCTCGTGGCAGGCCCCGAGAGTCGAACACCACCTTCAGACAGCGCTGACCATTATCGAGCCCAGGCTCGAGAAGTGGCGCATCAAAATTAATGTACGTAAATGCCAGGCTACGCACTTCACGAAGAGACGAGGCAGTATGTCGGGCGTTCTGAGCTTCTTTGGTGAGGTTATCAGATGGTCCGACAGCGCCAAGTACCTGGGGGTCACCCTAGACCGCGGACTGACATACCGTCAGCACATAACTAACATTTCAGGCACCGCCCACGCAAGGGTATCAAAATTATTCCCCATGATCTACGCTGAAAACAGCCTCACACAAGAACAGGCTCCTCTTGTACTTGAGTATGCCTGTCCTATATGAGGCGTGGCCGCCGATTGTCACCTGCGTAGGCTGCAGTCCGTTCAGAACCGGGCCCTGCGGCTTATAACTGGTTGCGAGCGGTACACACGTATCACCCACCTCCACGACCTGTGTCAAATGGACACTGTTAGGGTGAGAATGGTTAACTTAGCTAAGACAATCTACAGGAGGGCCCCACTAAGTGGTAACCCTCTCATTCACAATTTAGGCTCCTACGAGACTCGCGGCCTCAAGCACAAGAGACCGCGGGTACTCGTAACGTAAACTTCTCCGCGCACCTAGCGCATTTTACTTTCTCTTCTAAGTGCCTAGCGCCATTATTTTACACCTCACTACCTAACACAGCGCTAACGCGCCCGGCCACACTCTGGCCAAAGATTGTCTAGAATCTCACCCTAACCCCATTCATCAGCAATATTACAGCCATGGGATTAGACATTACTGACATAGCGCTCAAGACCGGTATCGGTCGACGGGCTAAAAAGTTCTCGCTGCTACGAACAGGGGGATGGCATGGCATGGACACAGTTCTTCCTTCCCAGTCCTTGCCTTTTTCTATCTCATAGTTCCCGAAAACTTACCTGAATTAGCGCGACGATTATCCGCAAAAGAACCACGCATACACAACCTACTTTTTTTTTCTATTTGCTTTACGTCGCACCGACACAGATAGATCTTATGGCGACGATGGGACAGGAAAGACCTAGGAATGGGAAGGAAGCGTCCGTGGCCTTAATTAAGGTACAGCCCCAGCATTTGCCTGGTGTGAAAATGGGAAACCACGGAAAACCATCTTCAGGGCTGCCGACAGTGGGGTTCGAACCCACTATGTCCCGAATACTGGATCCTGGCCGCACTTAAGCGACTGCAGCTATCGAGCTCGGTTCCTACTTTTTAGTGTCACTATTATGCGTGCTTACTTGGCAGTAAATGTAATAACTGAATCCCTCCCGGTGGATGTATGTGTCAGCCCTCTGACGATCGGGACAAGTTATTCTGGTATGGATGTAGTCGAAGTGACCTATAATTCCAGGGAAATTGTCCAAAAAATAATTAACTATATTGGTTGCCAAGAATTGTTGTCAAGTTGACAGTACCGGGCTGTCTCTTGTGCCTTAATTAAGGGATAGCTTGTCTGTTGTGAAAACGGGACACCACGGAAAACTATCTTCAGGACTGTCAACAGTGGGGGGTTCGAACCCACCATCTCCCGCTCATAGGTACGTGACCTGAATCGCACAACCAATTTGTTCGTTGTGAACTAGCAGGGATTCATATTATTAAATATAGGACACTTGTCGTATGATATTGTGACTGTATCATCTGCCGATTTGCAACAGTTCCTACAAGCACTGTTATCCACCAATTTGAAGAGGAAAAATTCGGAGCTAATTCTTACTTCCTGCCTAAGTTTGAGGTTCTTTCCAATATAAATACCTAAGCCAATCTTTGTTAATATGCTTTATACCTTTGATGGATCAGGTTAGATACTTTAACTGCGAACACAAGCATTATATTTGAATTCTGCAATTTATGAATGAAAATGAAAATCCACAGCCTGTTTCCAGTCATTCGACCGGGTCAGGAATGGAATGAATGAAGCCCCCATCTAGCGGCGAGGATAGGAATTGTGCCGGCTGCATAACCCTGTCGCACTCCTATGGGGCAATGATTAATGAATGTAAGATGAAATGAAATGACAGTGGAGAGTGTTGCTGGAATGAAAGATGACAGGGAAAACCGGAGTACTCGGAAAAAACCTGTACCGCCTCCGCTTTGTCCAGCACAAATCTCACATAGATTGACCGGGATTTGAACCACTGAAGCCAGCGGTGAGACGCCTGAGCCACGGAGGCTCGCAATTTATGAATAAAAGCAGATTTTTAAAAATAGTTGGTTAATGAACCTAGACTTTCATTTGAATGGGCAAACCTAATTATAGTACGCTCAAGCGCTTAGATAAATTCTAGTTATAAGTAAACTCGTGTCCTCAACCCGAGGTGGTGCAGCTCTTTTCAGACACATCCCCAATGGAGGTGAGCTGCACGTATCATTTCAACCACATACCAGCCCCCCTGCCGTTCTTAAATTTCTGGCAGTACCGGAAATCGAACCCGGGCTCCCGAGGACGGCAGTTAATAACACTTACCGTTGCCCTACGGAGGCGGACAATTCTAGTTATTAGTGAACAAGATATTTTATAAAATATGTGCTAAAAATTGGCAGTTCAAAATGGAGTTAAGTAATTTTGTGTCTTGGATATTTGTAGTCAACTGTTGTGAATTCACTACTTTTATCATTTTAACACACAAAAGTAAACGTAGTACTACACTACTGTATAACATACTAGCAGTAGTATCCGTCATCGTCAGGACAGTCATATAGAATGTGCAACGTTATCCAACTCCCCAGCTACTTTCCGCCAATATTCAGGCATGCTGTTTCACTCAGGATGCAGCAGGAATCCCGTCTATCGGAGATGAGTGGCAGCAGAAGAGACCAATCACATCATATCAGTGGTCACTCTAACGTTATTGTTAATAAATTTTATGAGCTTCCGATATTGTAGCCCTTCACATTTAGTTGTCTTCTGACTCTGGGATATTGGAGCATCTGTACAGGCAGTCCTTTCTTCTTTCATTACTTCCTCTTCTATTATTCTTCAAGCGATCGTTCCTTCACGATTTTGTCTCATTTTATATACGGGTAATTATCTTCACATTTTTCCTTGTTGATGCGGACCGATGACCACGCAGTTTTACACCTTAAGACAATCATGACCAAAACCCATCGCCAGTTAACACATTTAAGCAATATTTCCACGTTAGCAATGCTTGGCGTTCATATGGACCAAGCAACCGAAGTCTAAACTCATGAATTCTATTATCATAGTCAGTACGGTGAAACTGTATAAGTGGCTCAGGCGGTTGAGGCGCTGGCTGTCTGACCCCAACTTGGCAGGTTCGATCCTGGCTCAGTCCGCTGGTATTTGAAGGTGTTCAAATACGTCATCCTCGTGTCGGTAGATTTACTGGCATGTAAGAGAACTCCTGCTGGACTCAATTCCGGCATCTCGGCATCTCCGAAAACCGTGAATGTAGTTAGTGGAACGTAAAGCAAATAACATTATTATTAGTATTATTATTAAAATTGTATAAGACATAAATGATTGGAACTTGTATTCTCCATAATTTTTGTTAGGGTATGTAATAATTTAGCCGGCCCCACGGTGTAGGGGTAGCGTGCCTACCTCTTAACCGGAGGCCCCGTGTTCCATTCCCGGCCAGGTCAGGGATTTTTACCTGCATCTGAGGGCTGGTTCGAGGTCTGTTCAGCCTACGTGATTATAATTGAGGAGCTATCTGACGGTGAGATGGCGGCCCCGGTCTAGAAAGCCAAGAATAACGGCCGAGAGGATCCGTCGTGTTCACCACACGACATCTTGAAATCTGCAGGCCTTCGTGCTGAGAAGCGGTCGCTTGGTAGGCCATGGTCCTTCGGGGCTGTTGCGCCGTGGGGTTTTTTAATGTAATAATTTCCGATAGGACCAGTAATATAAGTGTTTAAAAATAAATTTTAGACACCTTCCCCTAAACTACCATTTTATCCAGCGTGAAGAAAAAATATTTGTAAAATAGACTGTAGCACCTTATACACAGACTTTACTTGCCGATTTTCATTCAATTCTGTTCTATTTTCTCGTGATTCGGCGTTGATACGGACTAGCAACAAAAATCGAAGTGTATGAGTATCTCTGTTATCTTAGACGGGACGGTAAAAATATATGACAAAAATGATCGGAAATTTAATTCTATATAACTTTAGTTATGGAATTTTTATCGATAGGACCATCAATAACATCAATATTTGAGAATTAAATGTTAAGCCTTCCCCTAAATTACCACTTTACTCAGCGTGAATTAAATTATTTATAGCCTGGATTGTAGTGCCACATTCTCCGACTTTACATATCGCTTTTCATTAAATTTTCTTTAACCATTTTCTCGTGATGTCCGTAGATACATATATACAGACAGACATACAGACAGACAGACAGACAGACAGACAGACAGACAGACAGACAGATAGACAGACAGACAGACAGACAGACAGACAGTGAAGAAAACCTACAACCTGTTTTCCAGTCAGTGACCGGGTCAGGGATGGAATGAATGAAACCCCCAACTTGCGGCGAAGATAGGAATTGCGCCGGCTGCCGAGGCCTGTCTCACTCCTATGGGGCAATGATTAATGACTGACAGATGAAATGAAATGATATTGGAGAGTGTTGCTGGAATGAAAATTTACAGGGAAAACCGGAGTACCCGGAGAAATACCTGTCCCGTCTCCGCTTTGAACAACACAAATCTCACATGGAGTGACTGGGATTTGAACCACGGTACCCAGCGGTCAGAGGCCGACAGGCTGCCGCCTGAGTCACGGAGGCTTTACAGACAGACAGTACTGACTGAAAATTTAAAAAGTGCATTTCCTTGTTACTGTGGACACGGCCGATACAGAAATACTGTACCAAAGCAAAGCAAAGCAAAGTCATCTCCGTACAGGCCATGAAGGCCCTTGGAGGGGTGGAAGGTAAAGGCCTCCACTATCCGTAACCTCGGTACTTGATGGAGTAGAGTGGTTAGCTCTACGCCAGGCCGCTTTTGCCCCCAGGAATTAACGTGGTACTCATTTTTGGTATAGGCTGAGTGAACCTCAGGTCCATATGCACATCGAGAAGTGGACATCTCGTTTCTTAAATTTTACGACTTCCTGACGGGGATTCGAACCCACGTCTTTCCGGGCGAACCGAGCACGCCTTTACCGCCTCGGCCAGGCAGCCCCCTAGAAATACTGTACCATTCTTTTTAAATTCTGAGCAATGTAGTCCTACAGACAAAACTCTTATTTTATATACCTATATAAATATAAATATACCGGTAAATATAAATATAAATATTAAATATTCTTGGTATGCGGATGTGTTTTTATTTGTAATGTGTGTCGTGTCCGCCTCTGTGGTGTAGTGGTTAGCGTGATTAGCTGCCACCCCCGGAGGCCCGGGTTCGATTCCCGGCTCTGCCACGAAATTTGAAAAGTGGTATGAGGGCTGGAACGGGGTCCACTCAGCCTCGGGAGGTCAACTGAATAGAGGTGGGTTCGATTCCTACCTCAGCCATCCTGGAAGTGGTTTTCCGTGGTTTCCCACTTCTCCTCCAGGCGAATGCCGGGATGGTACCTAACATAAGGCCACGGCCGCTTCCTTCCCTCTTCCTTGCCTATCCCTTCCAATCTTCCCATCCCTCCACAAGGCCCCTGTTCAGCATAGCAGGTGAGGCCGCTTGGGCGCGGTGCTGGTCATTCTCCCCAGTTGTATCCCCGACCAAGAGTCTGAAGCTCCAGGACACTGCCCTTGAGGCGATAGAGGTGGGATCCCTCGCTGTGTCCGAGGGAAAAGCCGACCCTGGAGGGTAAACAGATTATGATGATGATGATGATGATGATGATGATGATGATGTGTGTCGTGCTTTGTTTGATGTGTTCATGTTCTATTTTAACTCTGGTTTGCTGTCTGTAATATGTTCGGTAGTATACTGCACATATAATTTTGTGCCTTTTCTGGCGTATACATTTACTAGTGCTCTCCTCGTTGTGTTTGCTGGGTTGCATTCTGGCCTCAGGGGAAAAGAAACGACGAATATTAACTTACTCAAATGTTTCAAAATAACATTCAGTGTTGTTGTTGTTGTAGTTGTTATTTCACTTATCTATAGGGTCATCTATGGGCAACGTTTACGTTAGGTACCTGTCCTTCTTTCTCTTTCTCTAAGACGTACGCCTTTTTCTTCGCACTCCCGCCAAAGTGTTATACCCCTTTCTCGCTTTTCCACCGATAAGTTTCATGGCTTGGTAAGTTTTTTCTCAGATGCACCCCTCATTTCCGCAGTTTCCCTCCTAAACAGTTATCTTCGTTTTATTTATCCTTGTATAACTTCTTTGCCACGGAGGTTGAGTTATCCCATTTTCCTTGCCTCTCATCGTTCATCCTCTTGATGTGCCCATAGAAAACTAGTCGCCTCCTCTTACCAGTTCTTTTGTCCGCCTCCGTAGCGTAACGGTTAGTGTTATTAGCTGCCGTCCTGGGGAGCCCGGGTTCGATTCCCGGTACTGCCAGAAATTTAATTATGGCAGGAAGGCTGGTATGTGGTTGAAATGGTACATGCAGCTCACCTCCAATGGGGATGTGCTCTGAAAAGAGCTGCACCACCTCGGGATGAGGACACGAGTTCACAGAACTTGTTTTTCTCTCGAATCCTTCATAAAACTCCTGATTTGGTCTCAAGCACAAGTGACGCCTTTCAACTCTTTTTTTTTTTTTTTTCAAGGAATGTCTTCTCTCTTTCATCAGTGGTTGGATCCGTCTCCCTTGTCAGGGTTTCCACTGCATAGACACACTCCGTTCTGACCACCGTACAGTGGTTACAATGGTACTTTGGCTCCCAGGGTTGGTAAGTGGCCCAACAGCTCGAAGTACCACGGACAACAGCATGAGCATAAGCTCCGACCACGAAAGTTTAAAAGGCATAATGCTTTAATTAGCTTGAATGGAGGTGGACTGCGATTTGCAATTTCCATGACATAGCCTGAAAGCTATCTCCATTCTCCTCACCATTCTTCTTTTAGTGCCTCCTTTTCATTCTCATTGGGGTGAGAATTTCTACCAGGTATTTCAATGTTTGAACATGTTGAATTTCTGTTGCTTGAATTATTTTTGTCCGAGTTCATATACGCTAGATTTATTATTATTCAATGTATTTATTTTATTTATTTAGTTGAACGTCATCATTGCGGTTTAATCCCCCTGATGAGATCGCCTAATACGGCCAAGCACAGGTCATTAGACAGTTAAATGTAAGGGGGCTGATGATTAAAAGTGCCCCTTAGTTGTGCAAAAGAATCCACGACCAGGAATGTCGATACAGGATTTCCTTTCACTTGCCGCATAGTTCCACGCAATTACGTCGAGAACGCTCCAGGCTTTTGCAAGAGAATAGCTTGGTCCCGCACAGCATCATATCCGTCCCATACATACATACATACATACATACATACATACATACATACATACATACATACATACATACAGAGTAGAATCAATTCATTCCTGGACCACCGGTGGAAAGAGACATGTAAGATTCCTATCACATTCCCTAATAATAATAATAATAATAATAATAATAATAATAATAATAATAATAATAATAATAATAATAATAATAATAATGCCTGTTGCCATTTCTTGATGGATGCAGTACTTTTGTATCCATCTGTTGGCACAGGCCAGAGCAAAGTGTAGCTTCTACCGAAGTCCCAGTCTCATCTATGGCTGTGACACTATGGATGCTGCTGGGGTATGGGTGGTGCTGAGTAATGACATTGGATGGTTTTCCGTGGTGTCCCATTTTCACACCAGGCAAATGCTGGGGCTGTACCTTAATTAAGGCCACGGCCGCTTCCTTCCAACTCCTAGGTCGTTCCTATCCCATCGTCACCATAAGACCTATCTGTGTCGGTGCGACGTAAAGCCCCTAGCAAAAAAAAATAATGACATTGGAGCACAACTTGTGTGTCTGAGTGTTATGAAAGGTGTTGCTCATAGGATCAGTCATGCTGCAGTAGCACTCTCTGGCCCAGTGAGGAAAGCAATGGCAAACTACCTCACTCCTCATCTTGCCTAGTACACCTCATTTGGGCTTTGCCATTGGTTTTTGCAGTTTCCCTGTAACTGCATAGCCTTTGGTGGTGCTATTTGAGGATCCAACAACCTCTGGGCTTATGACCTAACAGACAGTTAATAATAATAATAATAATAATAATAATAATAATAATAATAATAATAATAATAATAATAATATATTCACAGATTTTAAAGTCCCGCGTGTTTTAATTGATGAATGTAAAGGTGGCATACAGAATAAAAAATAAAAAAAACAATTCACTCCTTCCCAACTATACACACCCCTATAACAAAACTAACATTATAAAGTGACTTTTCTGCATTTTGACGTGGTAAAATCATGTATCAACAATCACCCGTAGGCCGCACAAGAAGGTTCTTTCATTGCTAGGACATTCCATCTGTGGAGTTTGTTCGAGGCGTTAACAATATATATATATATTTACGTATAATATTCTGCAGGATCCGAAACGGAAATTTAGGAGTTCCGATGTACTTTCTAAGGTTCAGGTTTGCTTTATATCGGCTTTGGCGCACGAAACTTTCGCACATAGGCAATGTGTTGGTCAGAAACTCGTGACTGACTTAGGACACCAAAGCACGTTAATGATACAGTAATTCCATAAAAGTGAGTAACACATAACTTAGCACAAAAATGAAACTAAGTTTAAGAGCAAATTTGTTTATCAAAAATTTAAAAAAGATAATCCACAAAACTAAATTAAGCTTTCCAACGTTATTCTAAGTTCTCTTCTCATAGCATTTTCGTGTAATACTTCGCGTACAGTTATATTAGGGTTATGTGTTATGTTACAGGCCCATGTCGATCTCTGAAGGTTTGCTCGATTTCTCTATTTTAAAATAAGAGAACAGGGGTCCTTGAAGAGCAGGATCCCCGTCGGCCGCCGGCTTCGCCGTTGCCTTAAAAGCCGTTCTGTACACATACATACATACATACATACATACATACATACATACATACATACATACATACATACATACATACATACATACATACATACATACATACATACATACATACATACCTAAGAGAGTGAGTCAAATGAAAACTTTATTTTTATTTATGTCCTTGAACGAAAGCAGTACACAACTGTACTTTTTTTTTTTTTTGCGTAGACTGCGTTACATCCAGTGCAAGTTTCCCAGCGCTACAAAGTACATGGATCTAGGAAACAAATATTTTGGTTGTCTGTGCAGCCACTCGTCCACCCCCATCATCTTTCATCTTCATCCGAACGGAACATTTTTCGTTCCACTGCCGCCTGGAGTGGCCCAAACATGTAGTAACCACTAGGGGCGAGGTCTGGTGAATATGATAGATGGTACTAGAAATGCAGCTCTCGGATGGTCGCAACTGTTTAACGTGCAGTACGGGGCCGAACACTGCCATGGTGCCGTTGTGGCACACATGCATCACCGTACTGATTCGTCATTCGTCGATGAATTTCAGTAGATTTCCCACGTTCACTACACAAAAACCAAGTAACAAACCACTGTTCTTCCTTCGTGCATGTCTGAAGTCGGATGGCCCTTGTTACACTGGTACTTTGATGGTATTTCCTGCCACCTGTAAGATGCAGCCTTTGTACTAATACTGGTAAACGACAGATCCGTGCCGCAACGTTTCGAATTTTGATTACACTTTTACGGTTTTCATTTAACTCGTTCTCATGTGTGCGTTCGTACATAGACACATTTCCATCGGAAACAGCGTTCATTTGTAAGTCTCGAGTAGGGAATTCGATCCCGGCCCTTATTTCTAATCCCGGGATTTCGGGATTACACTTGGTCAGTCCCGGTATTGAAGGTTACAAATAAAAAATAAGAAAATATTACATAAATCAGCTGTTTAATCAGCAAATCGAAATTTAGAAATATCAACATATTTTACGGTATACACCTAGCTAATGTAATCACTCTAACTAATTAGACTTATAGTCAGACTAACCAGATTTAAAGTCACTCAATCTCTATGTTAAAATTATTTTTTTCCAAGAATCAGTGAGATCTCTTTAAACTTACATAAATTTAAAAAAAAACATATGTAACAGACTATGCAAATAAACTTTAGAAATTAACAACAATCTCTTTTAATATAGACCAAATAGACGACTTTCATGCAACAACATAATAAGTAGGTAGAAAGTTTCTTAGCAGAAAGTATTTAAAAATAACATTAATCAGCCACATTTCACATTTCTCGTAAATATAAAGAAAACTAATTTAATAGGAACATTCTAATTTGAGTTGCGAAAATATATCTGAGAAATAACAACCCGTCCAGTGTCATCACCAAGCCTGCTTCTCAATTTGTTGTACATATATGCAACTGCTGAGAACGCGCGTTCAGGTTCGATGGAAGTTGGAGGAATCGTTAGTAAATACTTTTAAGCCTGCTCTAGGTTGTAGCTTCGAGTAGAATTTGAAGACTCGTATAGGTTCATTTCTTTCTTAACAATTCTGGAAAATTCATCTTTATTTAATGCTTCAGGAGACATAATTTTCATGCTGTTTTCTATTTCCAGTTGAAGCTTTTCTTTTGAGTGAAATACTTTTTTCTGTATTTGTAGGCTCGACTTGCATATTTTTTCTTCCTCTTTGTCATTTTTATACCATTTAATCTCTCAATTAAAGAAACAATCTGGTTTCTTATCAGGACTTTGGTCGGACATGAAAATGTACGCTTTCATCATCGAACGCCAACGCCACATTGTCACTATGAGGATTTTTTAGGTAGCATAATACGCCACTCAACTCATTTCTTCGGTGATCTTTCATGCGCTTTTGTAAATGTATCTTGAATTTAGAAGCCAACTCGGAGCTATTGTCATTTAACTGCTTAAAAAGAAACTTAAGGGCAGCATTAGCTGTGCATAAATTCGCATCAGTGTGACAGAGTGCTTCTACAGTTAATTTGACTGGAGCCAAGAATTTAATTATTTCATCGATGAGCTCGAAATCGGACTCTTCCAATTGCAGTGGATTATTCAAACGCACTGAGAGTTCCGCTTTACGCAGTCTATTTTGCAAATTTTTAAAAATGATGTCAATCCCGAAAATTCAAGGATCCGGAAAACTTAATCCCGAAAACTACGGGATTGAAAAGTGGGCGGGATCCCGGGATCCCAAAAACCGGGTCGTGGCCTTAATTACGATACAGCCCCAGCATTTGCCTCATGTGAAAATGGGAAACCACGATAAACCATATTCAGGGCTGCCGACAGGGGGATTCGAACCCACTATCTCCCGGATGCAAGCTCACAGCTGCACGCTCCTAACCCCATGGCCAACTCGCCCGGTCAGCCTTCTTTTATCGGTCATATCTGATCTTGTTTAGTCAGCACGCGTTCTCTCGCCGAGCTGAGTGGCTCAAACTTTAGAGCGCTGACTCTCTGAGCCCAAGTGTGTGGATTCGATTCCGGCTCAATCCAGTGGCTTTTGGAGGTATTCACACATACGCCAACCTCGTGGTAGTAGAGTTACCGGCAAGTAAAAGAACTCCTGCGGGGTAAAGTTTTGGCACCTCTGCGTTTATGAAAATCGTAAAAGTAGTTAGTAGGACGCAAAATATTATTATTATTATTATTATTATTATTATTATTATTATTATTATTATTATTATTATTATTTACTGTACAGTATATTTTTGTGAGTTGGGGGTCTGTCTGAAATATGCGTGAACAATTTTGCGTGGACAAAAAACCGACACCGTAACCAGGCAACCAGAGTACGTGACAAGGATAAGAAGAACGACGCCATTTTGGTGGACGGAAAGACGTGTTTTGGGAAGATGTTGATGTTGGACGTATTAGACCTATCAAGAGAGGCTGTAAACAAAGCAATGGCGAATAATTTTAACGGGACCATTTTTTAAAATTCTGAACACTGAATATAACTAATGTAGGTGCCTTGCTCTATTTCTGTACATTATCGTGTAAAAAAATACGTACCGGGTGAGTTGGCCGTGCGGTTAGGGGCGCGCAACTGTGAACTCGCATCCGGGAGATAGTGGGTTCGAACCCCACTGGCGGCAGCCCTAAAGATTGATTTCCGTGGTTTCCCATTTTCTCACCAGGTAAATGCTGGGACTGTGCCTTAATAATTAAGGCCACGGTCGCTTCCTTCCCACTCTTAGGCCTTTCCTATCCCATCGTCGCCATAAGACCTATCTGTATGGGTGCGACGTAAAGCAAATAATAATAATAAAGGAGGAAAATGTATGTTGGTGAATTTTCTATCCACTGATATGCATGTTGTTACTGGTTCATTCATGTTATGTTCACTTGCTCGCGAGCGCCGTACTTTCTACTTATAAATATCCCTCATACACAAATGATGAATGGGATGTCTGCTAACTGATTTCCACAGGGGCACCCAGCAGGCACATTACGTCAGAATATGAAGGGATAACAACCGGACGGTCGCTCGCAGCATGTTTCTCAACGCTACCCTTCTAATGCAACCCCTTGCATTAGTGAACCTCGTTTTCGACCACATAGTACTAGGCTGGTGTATGGTACAGCAGAACTACATTTGTCGTCTCCATATCGGCAGTGGCTAGTGAGTTCAGCAAATACAAAGACACCATTTTAATCTATGCAGAATCTGGTCGGAATGCAGCCAGAACTTGCAGACGCACAGGAGTTTCCAAACAGACGCCTGCCTTCTACACACGTATTTCACTGGACAGTATTAGTTTCTGTTTCATACAAATAACTCTTTTATAGAGTGGAATTTCTGCACGTTTAAAAATTAATAAGTTATTAAATTCCCTTTTATGAATCTTTAGCATGTTTACAAATGCACCCTGTTATGAAACGTGTGCAGTAAAATGACTGCTATTTCCTTCACATCCCAAATACAGCACGTTGTAGCGCTCCTTAGAAAACAAGTGATTAGGCATCCCATGCATCGCTAGTGCATGCAGGACATTTGTAAGTAGAAAGTACGGCGCTCACGAGCCGCCTGGTATAATACACTTCTGGCGGCATTTCAGCAGTGTTGAGGATTTATTTTATCATTCTGTGTTAAGCTTCCATCCAGATAACATTCATCAGTTAATTTCATTTTAAAATACTTCGAAATGGTTTTAAAAAAATCACTGGTCCCCCTCTAAACGAAGCAGGGTAATCACTCTCCGTGAAGAAGGATACACATACGAGGAGATTGTCAGAAAGATAAAGATTGGTAATGGTGTTACAGAGTCCAGAGTTCTAAAGGTATGTCAGAGGTATGAATCTACCTAATCTTGCAAATCAGTTCCAAGGACTGGTAGAAAACTGAAAGTAAGTCCAAAGTATTTGAGGGAGATGTGCAGGTTATTGCTGAGAGATTGCAGACAGTCTTCTAAAGCAATACAGGAAGTTCTACAACGTTCTAGAATTGACGTTTCTGCAAGAGTTGTTTGAAGAAATTATTCCAAAATGGCGTAAAAGCAAGATCTCCAAGAAAGAAAGCCATTTATCAACAAAAGCCAACGTGAAAATCGTGTGAATTGGTGTAGAAATCATAGATCTTAGACTAATGATGACCGCGTGAAAGTGATTTGGAGCAGTGAGACTAAGATATCTATCTTTGGAAGTGACGGATTGAAGTACGTGTGCCGACGACAAGGAGAAGCATTGAATCCCAAATGCTCACCGCAACTATGAAACACCGTATTTTTGCCATGATCTGGGGTTGCATATCCAGAAATGGAATAGGGCGACTACCTACTGTAAATGCCAATAATATGAACATGAGGTTCTGAAGAAGAATTTCTTACTATCCATTGACAACTTGAGGCCAAATGGGGATGATAACAGTATTTCAGCAAGGTGGTGCACCATACCATACTGCCAAAAGTATTATGCAATGGTTTGGCAATAAGAACATGAAGGCTTAAAAGTGGCCTGGGAATAGTTTGGACCTTAAACCGATTGAAAATATTTGATCAAAGGTGAAAATTTTAGCCACTCAGCTCGGCGAGAGAACGCGTGGTGACTAAACAAGATCAGATATGACCGATAAAAGAAGGCTGACCGGGCGAGTTGGCCGTGGGGTTAGGAGCGTGCAGCTGTGAGCTTGCATCCGGGAGATAGTGGGTTCGAATCCCACTGTCGGCAGCCCTGAATATGGTTTATCGTGGTTTCCCATTTTCACATGAGGCAAATGCTGGGGCTGTATCTTAATTAAGGCCACGACCCGGTTTTTGGGATCCCGGGATCCCGCCCACTTTTCAATCCCGTAGTTTTCGGGATTAAGTTTTCCGGATCCTGGGATTTTCGGGATTGACATCATTTTTAAAAATTTGCAAAATAGACTGCGTGAAGCGGAACTCTCAGTGCGTTTGAATAATCCACTGCAATTGGAAGAGTCCGATTTCGAGCTCATCGATGAAATAATTAAATTCTTGGCTCCAGTCAAATTAACTGTAGAAGCACTCTGTCACACTGATGCGAATTTATGCACAGCTAATGCTGCCCTTAAGTTTCTTTTTAAGCAGTTAAATGACAATAGCTCCGAGTTGGCTTCTAAATTCAAGATACATTTACAAAAGCGCATGAAAGATCACCGAAGAAATGAGTTGAGTGGCGTATTATGCTACCTAAAAAATCCTCATAGTGACAATGTGGCGTTGGCGTTCGATGATGAAAGCGTACATTTTCATGTCCGACCAAAGTCCTGATAAGAAACCAGATTGTTTCTTTAATTGAGAGATTAAATGGTATAAAAATGACAAAGAGGAAGAAAAAATATGCAAGTCGAGCCTACAAATACAGAAAAAAGTATTTCACTCAAAAGAAAAGCTTCAACTGGAAATAGAAAACAGCATGAAAATTATGTCTCCTGAAGCATTAAATAAAGATGAATTTTCCAGAATTGTTAAGAAAGAAATGAACCTATACGAGTCTTCAAATTCTACTCGAAGCTACAACCTAGAGCAGGCTTAAAAGTATTTACTAACGATTCCTCCAACTTCCATCGAACCTGAACGCGCGTTCTCAGCAGTTGCATATATGTACAACAAATTGAGAAGCAGGCTTGGTGATGACACTGGACGGGTTGTTATTTCTCAGATATATTTTCGCAACTCAAATTAGAATGTTCCTATTAAATTAGTTTTCTTTATATTTACGAGAAATGTGAAATGTGGCTGATTAATGTTATTTTTAAATACTTTCTGCTAAGAAACTTTCTACCTACTTATTATGTTGTTGCATGAAAGTCGTCTATTTGGTCTATATTAAAAGAGATTGTTGTTAATTTCTAAAGTTTATTTGCATAGTCTGTTACATACGGTTTTTTTAAATTTATGTAAGTTTAAAGAGATCTCAATGATTCTTGGAAAAAATAATTTTAACATAGAGATTGAGTGACTTTAAATCTGGTTAGTCTGACTATAAGTCTAATTAGTTAGAGTGATTACATTAGCTAGGTGTATACCGTAAAATATGTTGATATTTCTAAATTTCGATTTGCTGATTAAACAGCTGATTTATGTAATATTTTCTTATTTTTTATTTGTAACCTTCAATCCCGGGACTGACCAAGTGTAATCCCGAAATCCCGGGATTAGAAATAAGAGCCGGGATCGAATTCCCTACTCGAGACTTACAAATGAACGCTGTTTCCGATGGAAATGTGTCTATGTACGAACGCACACATGAGAACGAGTTAAATGAAAACCGTAAAAGTGTAATCAAAATTCGAAACGTTGCGGCACGGATCTGTCGTTTACCAGTATTAGTACAAAGGCTGCATCTTACAGGTGGCAGGAAATACCATCAAAGTACCAGTATAACAAGGGCCATCCGACTTCAGACATGCACGAAGGAAGAAAGTTAAACTACTTGTTGAAAAGAAATACCTTTGAGTTCGTTCATATAAATAGATGAAAGATAAATGCACACTTCCATGCAAGTATTTTCAACAGTTTTGAATTATGATGAAACCCAAGTATAAAAATGAAAGTTACGTAACATGAGCAACAAACATATGGCGGAACGAGACGGAGCACGTGATATACGTAAACATTTACAAATATTTCTTTTTTGAAACAGTGGAGATAATTAATCTTTTCACCAGGTTTAAAGAGAAGAAGGTATATTCTATCCGAAGCTAATCTAAAAATGAAGAATTCTGATCTATAAAAATGTAACCTAGCTGCCACTTACGCCAACAAATACGAAGATATGTTACAGAGATGAACAGCAATGGGAACATTCTCACTACATTTTTGGGAGTCAATGGATGATAATTTTAACCAAATTATTGTTAACCAGTATTATTATATGTGAAAACGTGTTATTCCAACATTATCACTCTCAAAGCCTGTGATAATAATAATAATAATAATAATAATAATAATAATAATAATAATAATAATAATATGTTTCTCTGGATCTCCATTGACCCCGTTCAAAAATTTGTATTCTTACTCAATGATATTACCTGAACAATCTATATATATAAAATAAGAATTTTGTCTGTACATTGCTCAAAATTTTTAAAAAAGATGGTATTTCTGTATCGGTCATGTCCATAGTAACAAGGAAATGCACTTTTTAATTTTCCGTAATTTCTGTCTGTATGTATGTATGTATGTATGTATGTATGTACACGCATCACGAGAAAACGGCTGATGAGAATTTAATGAAAATCGGTATGTAAAGTCAGATGATGAACCACTACAATCTAGGCTACAAATTATTTTATTCACGCTGAGGGAAATGGTCGTTTAGGGGAAGGCCTGAAATGTAATTCTCAAATAAGTTATTTATGTTATTAGTGGTCTTATCGATAAATACTACATAACTAACATAACTTTAGTTATGTCGTAAGTTAGTAGTAGTTATGTAAGAAGTTATTAAATATCCGATCACTTATGTCTTATACATTGTTACCGTACCGCATATAATCACAGAGATAATCATGAATTTGGATTTTTGTTACTAAGTCCATATCGCCGCCGAGTCACGAGAAAATGGGTAAACAGAATTTAGTGAAAATCGGTATGTAAAGTCTGAGAATAAGGAACTACAGTCTACATTATAAATAATTTTGTAAGACGCCCTAATATTACAGAGTCGAAAGAAAACTAATGTGAAGGCCTGCAATATCGAAAGCTCATAAACTTTATCAACAATAACATTACATTGACCATTGTTTGTTGTGATGTGCATTTTGTCTTCTGTTTCCAATCCCCGATAGATAGGATTACTGCAGCGTACCGAGGGCTTTTTAATTTGCTTTACGTCGCACCGACACAGGCAAGTCTTACGGCGACGATGGGATAGGAAAGGAATAGGCGTGTGAAGGAAGCGGCCATGGCTTTAATTAAGGTACAACCTGGTGTGACTGGTGTGAAAATGGGAAACCACGGAATACCATCTTCGGGGATGCCGGCAGTGGGGTTCGAATCCACTATCTCCCGGATGCAAGTTCACAGCTGCGCGCCCCTAACCACACGGCCAACTCGCCTGGCCGTACCGAGTGTAACAGCCTGCCTGTATATTGGCGGGAAGTAGCTGGGGAGTTCGATAACTTTCTTCTTTAGCATGCCATTCCTCCGGTTCATACATTTTCTGATATTACTGGTACGTAACACACTGGTTCATCACAGCATTCGAGCTATTCAATCCCCACTCTGAGGCACTGATTGGAATGAGTAGTGTGCATATTTAACGGAATAATGACAGAGGAGTGTTTACGACAGTCTGCGACCAGGTTATTCCAGCTCTGGAACTTTGGACTGTTAGATCGGCACCGTAGTACTCTTCGTTGAAAGTGAGAAAGTGTGCGGTTTTTCATTTGATCGAGTATTTTATATGATAACATTGCTTTCAATCGCTACATTCCTACTGACGTTTTTGTAATGACCTATGTTGAATTCAGTTAGGAAAACCACCAAGTCAGTCTTTTTGAGAATCCCGTAGCGAAGCACGGGTACATCAGCTAGTAATAATAATAATGTTGTCTATTAAGTCTTTAGCGTAGAGACTGGTTGGACCAGATCGAATTCGGCCATCGTGTCTAACTCTGTTAGCTGGCTGACTAAAAGTTAACCATTATGTGTCTTTTAGTGGTTTGTTTGATATAAGGAAATCCCTAGGATCATTTGGCCGACTGCTACTTCTGATTATTCTGATATACGGTGGAAATATTCCAAATCAAAATATATTGTTGCTGGGTTTTAGACTAAACTGGCTACTCAGAGAGGTGGCGTGTTGTATTATCGACTTAAGTTATTAAACTATACTATACAGTTATTTACAAGTGCACTCGATCGAGTTTTCCACTTCACACAATTTATACTCAGCAGCATCCGGCCATAAAACTTGGCCAAGTCTACAGATACCGACCCGAATAAATTGAGGAAAAAGCGAGGAGGTAGTGGTAGTTCCTACACACTAACTCAGCCTAGAACTTCGAAGGAGGGGGGGGGGGGGGTGTTAGAATATATCTCCGTTGTCCTTGTCTGTCGTAAGAGGTAACTTAAAGGGAACCCTAGGTGCTCTCAACTTAAGAACGGGAGTGTGCGACTACGGAATCCTTAGCGGAGTTTGGCATTGCTTCCACCTAGGCCTACTTGTCTCCTCACTTCCATCTTTCCTATCCGACCTCTCTTGGTCATTTCGTGTTCCTTTACGACCCCGATGATATTACGTTTGCGAGGTCTAGGGAGTCTTTCATGTTCACGCCCTTCGTGACCCTTTCCATTCTTTTTTTCGATACCTTAAAATTTGAAGGATCGGATCTCTTCCTTTTTCCCTTCTGGTTGGAGTGAAGAGAGTTGTACTTCCTCTTAAAACAGTCATCGCCAACACCACGATTGATTGATTGATTGATTGATTGATTGATTGATTGATTGATTGATTGATTGATTGATTGATTGATTGATTGATTGAACATGGTCTCTCAACGGCGCGGCGTGTCGTCCCCAGAGCAGCTCACTCCATAACACAGCCCATTGAGTTGACGTGTACTTATAATGGACTTGCCGATTCACTGACATTCTAGTTCACTGAGCCAATACTCACTGACTAAGCTAGAGAACTTAACTCACTCGCTGCACTGGATTTTACCGGGCGAGTTGGCCGTGCGGTTAGGGACGCGCGACTGTGAGTTTGCATCCGGGAGATAGTGGGTTCGAATCCCACTGTCGGCAGCCCTGAAGATGTTTTTCCGTAGTTTCCCATTTTCACACCAAGAAAATGCTGGGGCTGTGCCTTAATTAAGGCCACGGCCGCTTCCTTCCAACTCCTAGACCTTTCCTAACCCATCGTCGCCATAAGATCTACCGGTATCAGTGCGACGTAAAGCCACTAGCACTGGCTTTCTTGTAGTAGGTTTTAAGACTGTCCGACTGATTCATTCTCTCTCCCCAGCTTGTTCCGTACTTAGACCAACGTAAGATTCTGGAAACTCGCAGTTTCCGCTTCCAGGTCATTCCAGGCGCCTCTCCGGTGTTAGCCGCTTCTAGAATCTTCGAAGGAGCGGGGCTAACTTCCGAAACGTGTACCTCAACAATTACCCGTAGCTGTTATTCTACTTTCATTTGTCCTCGCCTACATTGTCGCAGTTCGTTTTTTCGGATGGTTCACACATTCTCGGCCTTAACACTTAAGTACCCGCGTGGCAGAGAGGTACAAACACTCGCGTCGGGTCTTTTTGACCCGCAGTTGCAAATGGAAAAGTTTACGTATAATATGAGAGAAATTCTTAATTATTATGTATAATATAAAGTCCTGATCCTCGGCTGAATGATCGCCGTAATGGCCTTCGGTTCAAAGGGCTCTGGGTTCGATTCTTGGCCAGGCCAAGGATGTTAACTTCATATGGTTGATTCCTCTCGATCGGGGACTGGATGTTTGTGTCAGTCTTAATACACACACTACACACCTCTCTACTGACTATTACAGAACGTTATATATTGTAATGCCGTATGGTCTTCTCATATATATATATATTTATTTATTTATTTATTTATTTATTTATTTATTTATTTATTTCGAGTTGACTCCCATGGGCGACCTGCCACTTGTGAGAGTGGGGGGGCAATACATGCGATGAAATCTAATGTTTAAGGAGGCACAAATGCCCAGTCCTGAGCTGGAGGAAATAACCAATGAAGGTCAAAATTTCCGACCCAGCCGAGAATCGGACACAGGAACTCTTGGACTAAAGATCAGCATGCTAACCTGTTAAACCATGGAGCATCGCCATAACATAACATTTATACATAAAATAAGAAATGTGTTTAGCCGCTCACTAATTTTCTAGTCATTTATACATATATCTTCTTGCAGAACACGCACACTCGCGTCAGGTCAGATCTCATAACCATAGCAGATGCACAAGAAATTATTGTACGCATAAACCGGCTACGGTGGTGGGGTCATGTGAGGCGAACGGAGGAGGATAGGTTACCTAGGAGAATAATGGACTCTGTTATGGAGGGTCAGAGAAGTAGAGGGAGACCAAGACGACGATGGTTAGACTCAGTTTCTAACAATTTGAAGATAAGAGGTATAGAACTAAATGGGGCCACCCGTACTGCACTATGATAAATGCCTCAACAGCAGATGAAATTACATAGTGCTAGCAATAATTTTTATTACTATATATCAAAGAAAATTGATAAAAGAAAATTCATTCGGGTCTCTGTGACCCGACGTGAGTAATTAAGGGTTAATTGCCACAGCACTGTTACATATTCATCTCTGGATTTAGCAATTAGACCTGTGTCTCATGGGTCAGGACTCCTATACCAACCTCAGCAGATAGGCTTAAAGATGAAAATGTTCAGATTCCTAATGAATCTTGGAACGAAGTTATGAATGGCCCAGTTTTATTTATTATACAATCTCCCTGCAACAGCTGCAGGTTGCCCAAAGACAATGAGTACCTTAACAACAATAATGGGTGTGGATACAGTAGATAATGCGACCGTATGATGTTAAGCCTCATTTACTTCCACAGTAGAATCTCTGTCTTGTGTCTCGTGTTTGTCTAAAAGCATTCTTTACGATTGAATTGATGGAACTTACTACAGGAATATATTAAAGAAAGTTTTTAGGTCAACGTAAACAAGAATTGTAACATCTGATTTCTCGCCATAAGAACGAACTTTCTGTAACAATGTATTTGCGTTTCTTCACTGATTCAATAAAACGTTGAAAGCAGTGCTGGTGCATACAACTGAAAAAAGTGTTTATCCGTTTCTTTAGCCCATGCATCTAATATACAGGAATCTACTGGAAACATGAATCTTTTGGTATCGGCTATCCAGTATGACAGTTAATCTTTGAGATTTCCAAGTGATAGTGATGATAGAAATATACGAATATATGACAATTTTTTTAGCTAAAGTCAAGCATTAAATTCAGCGGAAGTTTGTGTATTTTGGATGAACGAAACTTTCCAGTACCTAGGATACTTTATTGGTTTAAATAATAATAATAATAATAATAATAATAATAATAATAATAATAATAATAATAATAATAATAATAATAATAATAATCTTTATCTGTTTATCCTCCAGGGTGGGTTTTCCCCTCGACTCAGCGAGGGATCCCACCTCTACCGCCTCAAGGGTAGTGTTCTGGAGCTTCAGATTCTGGGCCGGGGGATACAACTGGGGAGGATGACCAGCACCTCACCCAGGCGGCCTCACCTGCTATGCTGAACAGCGGCCTTGCGGGGGCATGGGAGGATTGGAAGGGATAGACAAGGAAGAGGGAGGAAGCAGCCGTGGCCTTAAGTACCATCCCGTCATTTGCCTGGAAGAGAAGTGGGAAACCACGGAAAAACACTTCCAGGATGGCTGACGTGGGAATCGAACCCTCCTCTACTCAGTTGACCTCCCGAGGCTGAGTGTACCCCGTTCCAGCCCTCGTACCACTTTTCAAATTTTGTGGCAGAGTCGGGAATCGAACCCGGACCTAAGGGGGTGGCAGCTAATCACACTAACCACAACACCACAGAGGCAGACCCAATAATAATAATACTCAGGATATCTTATTCGTAAGTTAGAAGTAACGGACATGAAAGTAGCGAGAATGATTGCCGGTACAAACAGGTGGAAACAATGGCACGGGGGTACTCGGAATGAGGCGCTAAAGTCTAAGTTACGAATGAACTCGATGGATGAGGCTGTGCGCATAAACCGGCTTCGGTTTTGGCGTCATGTGAGGCGAATGGAGGAGGATAGGTTATCTAGGAGAATAATGGACTATGTTATGGAGAGTCAGAGAAGTAGAGGGAGACCAAGGCGACGATGGTTAGACTCAGTTTCTAACGATTTAAAGATAGGATGTATAGAACTAAATGAGGCCACAGCAGTAGTTGCAAATAGAGGATTGTGACGTCATTTAGTAAATTCACAGAGGGTTGCAGACTGAACGCCGAAAGGCATAACGGTCTATAATGATAATATATGTATGTAATGTAATAATAATAATACCTTGCAAGTTGGCCGTGCATAAGGAGCGCGCAGCTGTGACCTTGCATCCGGGAGATAGTGGGTTCGAGCCCCACTGTTCGCAGTCCTGAGGATGGTTTTCCATGGTTTCCCATGTTCACACCAGGCAAATGCTGGGACTGTACCTTAATCAAGGCTACGGCCGCTTCCTTCCCATTCCAAGCCCTTCCTATCCCATCGTCGCCAAAAGACCTATCTGTGTCGGTGCGACGTAAAGCCAATTCCAATAATAATAATAATAATAATAATAATAATAATAATAATAATAATAATAATAATAATAATAATAATAATACCTGAAACCCGTCAAGACATGACGATCAGTGGGGTAAATATTTATGAAGGATTTCCTTATATACGACATTCCGTGTGAGTTTTCTTTTACGTCGCACCGACACAGGTAGGTCTTACGGCGACGATGGGATAGGAAATGGCTAGAAGTGAGAAGGAAGTGACCGTGGCCTTAATTGAGGTACAGGTATTTGCCTGTGTGAAAATGGGAAACCACGGAAAACCATATTCAGGGCTGCCGACAGTGGAGTTTGAACCCACTATTTCCCGAATGGAAGCCGATAGCTACGTGAGCCACTTTCTCGGTGTATTCCTTTTAGAGTTACCTTTTGACACTATTTTTGAAGGGCCTTGGCCTAGCAAGCGACCGCTGCTCAGCCCGAAGGCCTGCAGATTACGAGGTGTCGTGTGGTCAGCACGACGAATCCTCTCAGCCGTTATTCTTGGCTTTCTAGACCGGGGCCGTCAGATAGCTCCTCAATTCTAATCACGTAGGCTGAGTGGACCTCGAACCAGCCCTCAGGTCCAGGTAAAAATCCCTGACCTGGCCGGGAATCGAACCCGGGGCCTCCGGGTAAGAGGCAGGCACGCTACCCCTACACCATGGGGCTGGCCTTTTGGCACTATTGCAACTTTAAAATATCGCTCTCTTGACAATGCAACATTTAACGGGCCTTGGTTTGAAAACTGGTTGTGGTAAATAGAGACCTTCACGTCCTTTGAGGTTTATTGATCGTGATGCAAAATGCCAAGCGAATTGGAAAGTGATGCCTCTTCAAAAAATATTGAAGTATTTTATCGGATGTTAAGTTAATTCGAGGGATTAGAGCTCCCTGTCCAACTTTATCTCCACTTATTTCCAAATCTAAACAGTCTTTTGCATACTTCTTAGAATTAGGCCCTAATCTGGTTCCCTTTAGGAGCCGTTGTGAAACGTTCATATTTCTAAGGAGCATAACTATGGCCTCCATTTTTAGAATAATAATATGTGGAGGCAGGCCATTAATTCCAAGAGTTATGTTGCAAGTTAAAGTAGCTGGCTTTCATTTTCATTATTAATCTGTTGACGCTAATGCATGGTTTTTAACTACCGGGCATAAGCCCAATGACTTTCAAAAATGTAAGAATGGCAATTTTCGAGAAAATTATATCTTTTGCAGAAGTGAACGTTTTGCTATAAATTTCAATTACGATATCATGTGCTAAAATTCTGACTGGTAGTTCAAAAACATTTTTGATCCGTCACTATGTACAGAGGTGTAGTTGCCGTTACCGATTTCTTGCAGACAAATCAGCAAATTCTTTTTTTTTTATGATTTTGCCCGCATATTTTATGTAAAAGACGTGTTTAGAAGAAGTGTCAAAGAGGAGAGTATTTAATACAATTATACATAAATAATTGTTTTGCGGTAAGCATGCTGAAAAACAGGCAAAACCTTTATGAAATCTTCCCGAAGAACAACAATATTCATACCAGAATGAATGTCGTTATCTATGATATATTTTAGAAGACGATTCACACACAAATGAATGATTCTTTGCCATTGGGGCTTTATCCCATATTGAGCCGTGCTTATCGAATATCATCAGCTGCTTTGGAATTTAATTTTAATCCAGACACCGAAATCTCATTTAAATTTAGAGGAATTTTGAATGTAATATGCACTGTTCAATCGCTGGGCAGCAAAACAACGGCTTTTCCTGTCACGAAGTACAGCTGACCAGGAAGACGTCTTGAGTGTGCAGCGTGTCTACCCCTTTCCACCTCCCCTACTCAGTGCTCTCACGGTTCAGGCGGCCTTGAAGTACTGCTGAGCGCTTTAGCCAATCAGAATGCTACATTGTTCTTTAATAATACAAAAATTTTGCTTTTAAAGACACTTTGAAAATCGACAGGCCAAGAGCTTTCGTCGGAATGCTGTACGATGTCAATTGGTTCAGTCGGTTCTTTCAAACTCGGGACCACAAAAATCATCCTTGTGTTTTAAATATGTAGGTACTAATGATGATGTATGTCCAACGCGTGTCCCGTTTCGCTACAGAGTCGGGTATGAAGTGAGACGTATCTTCGTAGCGAGTTTTTACGACCGGATGTCCTTCCTGGCGTCAATCTCATCAGAGAAGTTAATGAGATGAAATGAATTGAGTGATATATGATGAGAGGAAGGGAGAGGGTGAACTCCGGTGCCGGCACATAGCCTACTCCTTTCAGATAGCTCCAAGAGGTCTGCTCAAGGCTTTACATCCCCATCCGACGGACGAATCATCATCAACCGCGTCATATGCCTTCACTCCATATGAGCTCTGCTGAGAGGTTTGAAATTTAATCCAGGCTTTTGGCACGCAATCTTGTGATTAGAACAGGTATACCACCACCACCCTGCCAGCCAGCATTTTGACGGTGAATTTTTTCGACCAACGGGACTCGAACCGGCTAATCACGGTGTCAGACCATATAGACTTCACGTCCTAACGATCGTGGCTACAGACGGACAATAATAATAATAATAATAATAAGACGAGCTGATAGACTAAGTGGTATGTTCCGAGCTGTCAGTGGAGAGATGGCGTGGAATTACATTAGTAGACTAATAAGTTATGTTTTAAAAAGTAGAAAAGATCACAATATGAAGATACGGTTGAAATTCAAGACGACAGATTGAGACAAATATTCGTTACGAATTGGAATAATGTATCAAGGGACGTGTTCGATTAATTTCCAAATTCTTTGAAATTGTTTAAGAGAAGATTAGGTAAACAACTCATACGGAATCTACTCCCTGGGCGTCCGCCCTAAATGCAGATCAGTGGTGATTGACGACTTACGTTCCACTAACTGTTGTGCTTTTGCAGTTTTCTGAGACACTCAAATGTCAGACTATTGTCTCGCAAGAATTGTTTTACTTACCTGTAAAAATATATTTTTAGCATCTTCAGATACCATCATACTGAGCTGGGATCGAATCCACGAACATGATCTCAGAAAACCTTTACTCTACAGTCTGAGTCACTGAGCTCGGCAGTGTTAACTTCAGTCACATTTACTATAGTCTATCATTCTCCCAGGGTGGTAGTACGTTTGTTGAGTTCTCAGCCAGAAGGCAGGTTGAATCCTCAACTTGTCCTCCATCAGCTATCATGAATGGCCTAGGCATCACTTAAGAGACGTGCAGAGGAATGAGTTTTTCATTGCTTTCCTCACAAGGCCAGATGTTGCTATTACATATCAGTCTGCCAGCCCTTGGAAATGCACGCACCAACCGATCCTAGAGTGATTCTTTAGACCATGCGTAACAGAGTCTGGTTCCATAAGGAATGGTATTACCGGCATCGCTGATACGTGTTGCCAAACCATGGATGAGACTGAGACAGGCCAATAAAAGTAAGAAATTTGTTCTAGTCTAGGCCAGAAGATATAGTGCACTGTAAACACTAGGCTTCACCAGAAAAGGCAGAGGATGGTAATATGCTAAGTGAAATTGAATCAAGGAGTAGCAAAGCTAGAACCTAATCATTTTCGGAGAAAACCGGGACGCAACCAGCCGGGTTCTAATGGAACCCCCTCCCAAATATGCCCAGGCTTTTTAATTTTTCACATTGCTTCCATCCGAGAGGTAGTGGATTCGAACCCCACTGTCGGCAGCCCTGAAGATTTTTTCTGTGGTTTTCCATTTTCACACCAGGAAAAATGCTGGGGCTGTACCTTACTTAAGGGCACGGCCGCTTCCTTCCCATCCCTAGCCCTTTCCTGTCCCATCGTCGCCATAAGACCTATCTATGTCGGTGCGACGTAAAGCCAGTTGTAAAAAAAGGTTTTTAATACATTTAGTTTAACCGATGATAGCCTATTTTCTACTAGCAAAAAGGATAAAAACATATTTACTCTGATTTATTTCTACAATATCCGTTTAATTAATGATATTTAATATACATAATAAAACAAATTTATTATGATTTTTCAAAATATGATAGCGATGGAATTCGTAATAAATTAAAATTAACATAAGCTTTAAATATTACTGAGCGCTTGTAGACGGGGTTGATTGTCCTTGAAGAAAAGGGTATTTTTCACTACATCCAAGCTGTAACCTTTTTTGATGAATACTTATAAATAATTTCTTGAATATCATAAAATATATCATTAATGAAAATATTCAAAATAAATAACATTACTCAAAAGCTTCATAAAATACTTGAAATAAATTAATAAAATATTTAATCGAAATGTCCGTAGTATGGGCGCCAGAGTTCACCAGAATGGATCCCTCGAATTTTGATAGAGCATGATAAACTTCATATCCCAGGGCGTGTACATAATGCTGCGTACTGGTACATCTGCTGCAGGCCTTACCTAACCTTCTGAAAACGACTAAATAGGTAGGAACTGCACCTAGGTTCATCAATATCTCCACTGATTCTAAAATAGCTAACTATATTCTTAACAAAATCCGTGCATGAGCACCTCATCAACATACAACATTATACATATAATACACACATAAAATATTGCTGGAAGACTCCATATTTACAACAACAATAATGAAAACCGTGGGAAAACGAAAGAGAGAACTAAGCTACCATTTGTAGATAGTCCGATGAACAATGTACATATATGTAGATGAATACCCTTCACTGTCTCTGTATCAATACCACTTGCCGATTGTCATAATCGTCAGATATCACATCACACAGATACTGTACCTTGTAATACTGTGTTAACATATTTTAACACTTGTTGTAAAGATATATACACGCCTGTCGATCCTCAACATAAATTATGGAAAGTCTGAGATAGCTTTCAACAACATATAAGGCCAGACCTCCACAAGTACTACAACACTTAATGCGTACGCCCTCCACAATTTGTTGATCGACCACTTTCCACGAACATAACAAGACTACGCTCCACGAACATTTGGAGTCCAGTCCATTGTAGCCGTGTCACTGGAATGCCGTATATCAGCACCACTTCCTTCCCGTGCAGTGTGTCAGTTGTCGTTCCTTCATACAGTGTTACTGCTTATAGTTGTAGTAGTTCCCTTCCGCTGTGATGTCGGAGTATATAAAGACTTCGGCATTCCCCTTCCTTTCAGATGATACGTCTGGATTGGTCATTGCCCGCCAATCATGAGTGATCTCTAGTCAAGACCAAGCCCTGAACTCATAATTGGTCTCAAGACATAACAAACGCTCGGGTATATCACATGAGTCATACAAATTTTCCTAGTACAACAACATCAACAAACACTGGGATGCCCGCATGCGTCATCCGAATTAACAGAGTCCAAAATAGTAATGTTTTCCCACTCGTGCAAAACAAATTACTCATACCTACATATGTGGATATCTTCCAGCTTACAAATATAAATGGCAAAATATACAAATGAAATACTGATAATAATAATAATAATAATAATAATAATAATAATAATAATAATAATATCTCTAATTTCTACATATAATTCGGGGGTGTGATATATGTACTATACTAAGCCTTCTTGATAATGTCTTTGTTTTTGAGACGTAGTGGTAAAATTCTACAAAGTCGATTTTGTAGTTGTACGGGATGTGTAGGATTGCTTCAAGAGAGTCCACCTCCGTTCTGTTCCTTGCATCAGTCCACTTGATATTCATGCATGAAAATATTCTTTCTACACTGGCATTATGGGCTAATATTGCAAACAAATACTTTGCAGTTATTACCATCTCAGAGCACTGCTGAAGATGGTCACAGCTTTTTAAAAACCTCACCCACTTCTCATGACACTACAATGGCGTTTCGTTTTCATCATTCCACTTGTGATTTTCTTCTACGAAATTTGTCATTATCCCGCATTGATCAACGGGAATGAAATCATCGATTTCGGTTTTCCCCCCTTCAAATAAGAAACTGTCTTTTCAACATTTTCTCATTTTGGCACTCTCTTCAATAACATCCAATTAAACACCGATAATAATGGTGAATATGAGGTGCTTTCTCTTAGTAACAGTTTCAAGAGTATTTTTCAGGACATCCTTTACCTCTTCTCAACTTTTCGTGCTCCTCTCAATTTCCTTTATTCCATGCTGCAAAGTGCTAAGCTGGCTGTGAATGATCCATAAGTAGAAAAGTTGAAACAATATTTTGCGGGTTTTGTCTTCATTTAGGAAAAAACTCTCTTAAGGGTTTAAACAGCCTGATGAGCCGTTCAACTGCTGGAAATATTAATAACTAGCAGGTTTTCGAGTGACACATTGCATTCACATATTCAGTCCCTACATAATCGCGAAAGTCCTTAAGCCCCTCTGTTCTAACTATGTATACAGAATACGAGAATACCTTCACAATGATAGTTTGATGCCTTTGCTGGCGAGATGTAGTGTTTACAGTGCACTATGTCTTCTGGTATGGGCTATATCAAATTTGTTACTTTCATTGACCTGTCTCAGTCTCATCCTTGGCTTTGACAAGATGAAAGTGACTGAGGTATGAGTGATGCTAGTAATACCATTCCTTATGCAGCCAGTCCCTGTTATGAATGGTGTGGAAATATCACTCATAGTGTCGGTTGGTGCATGCATTTCAGTGGGCTTGGCAGACTGATATGTAATAGCAACGGCTGGCTCGGTGAGGAAAGCAATGGGAAACTATCTCACTCCTCATTTCCCTAGTACACCTCTTTAGTGACGCCTAGGCTATTTATGACAGCTGTTGGCTGAGCTGCAGAGGATCAAACCAGCCTTCGGGCTGAATACCCAACATACATACATACATACATACATACATACATACATACATACATACATACATACATACATGATAGTTTTATAGATGATAGTTTCAAAATCGCAGCTCAAAATATCAGCAGATGTCTGCTCGTAATTTTGTAATACGTGTGCGGGGTAGCCTATATTATTATTATTATTATTATTATTATTATTATTATTATTATTATTATTATTATTATTATTATTATTGTTGTACCGGGTGGTACACCTCCACGCCGCTAATTCAAACTTTGCGCCAGTTGAAACTCCTCTACTGGAGGAAGTCTGAACTTTATCTACTGTGTTAATTCTCAAGTTTCTCAGAAGATGTCCCTACTTGTAAATTTTGAAATTTCTGAACTGGGTCGTTTTCGATGTATTTTTGTTTTGCCTGTAGTAAGAAGTGTGGACATTCTCTTCCAGATGGCACTACTGAAGGACTACAATTATGTACCCTAGTGCGAAGTGAAAGAACTGTGTTTTTGGAGAAATTTTGAATTCATAAGTTTGTTCTTTGTTAAATTTCTTTCAGTTATTGTTTAAGTTGGCAATATTAACCCTTTCTTTCCGCCAGTTTTGAATTTGACCAATAAGGAATTTCTGTAATTAATTTTCCACCAATAATGTGTTTCTTCTTCATCTAGTGTAGGGGTTTTCGTTGTTAGCCAATAAAATGATTGTGGGTGGGTGTTCTCATTCCTGAAACGCCTCGAACTTTCCACGAGGGTATATAAACTGCTGATTTTCGGGTCTCCGCGCCACTTCAGTAACATCTATCAGTGTGTAAAGTACGTAGCAGGGGGCGGGAAGCGCCTCTTTCTTCGGGCAGCAGTTCAACCACCAGGTAATGGCCGTTTAATAACTTCTTTTCTTGCTAGCTCAGCAGTTTAACTCTCGGGGCAGGTCCGAAGCCTTTTACCATGTAACTTTCCCCTAAAATGTAAAGACACTTGGTATCAATTCTATCTTTTTAAAATACATATTGGGATAGAGAGTGCTTAACCCTCTCGAGCTCCCACTCATATTGCGTTGAGGTGAACTTATTTTCACAACCGTTTCTTCCTTAATGTAATGTAACTTGTCTCCTTCTATAAGTCACCTCTTTAGTATGGGATTAGCCCTTGCAGTAACGGCCTAGTGCCAAGTAGGTTTTATATAAAGTGTATTAGGAGTGCAAGAACGCCTCCTCTCAAGTTGGTATTTTAGAGGCCATGTAATTGACCTGTTTCTTTACCGAATAGGCCTCAGTAGGTTGGGTATTTTTACCCCTGTGTTATTTGTGTTTGGAGGTCAACTTGAATGTGGAGTTTGGTGTGGCCTTTGATAGGCTTGAACTTAAGAGCGAGTCGCTCTTTCTTAAATTTTGTTTCCTGCGCGCCTCGAGGAGGCTTTACTGTGTAATTGGGAGCAAGAGCTCCTGGGCATCATTGGGGTCTTCTGCCCCTTTGTTGAATTCTGTATATCGTAATGTTGGACTTATAGCTCAAGAATTGTGTGTCTGGCTCTCGGAGCCCAAATTCTGTAACTCTGTAATTGTACATTATCGATTTGTGTTTCGGCTACTGAGTACCTGTTCTGTTTGTTATTTCTTAATCTTGAAAAGAAAATATAACCTTGTTAAATTTTATCTTAACTTTAATTTCGTATTTTGAGACCTGTTCACCCCCGCACCTTCTTTCACCTCTGCTGATCCACCAAACCACGGTACCAATTATTATTATTATTAACAAATATACTACATCGCAGTTGGGAAATATCCCGGTGGCAATGGTCATTTACAGTAGTGTGATAATAAGATAGAGTTAAAATCCAGCAACAACGACAACAACAAAGCATAAAACAAAAATACAACAACAGAAGATCAGCAAGCAATTTCATGGAAAGAAAATACGACAAGAAATACTACTAGTCTAACATTCTAAATCCAGCATCATCATATACACTTTCACACACAACTGAAGTATTTCCAGTGCTTAACACTGTGGCTTACAATACTATAGGTTGAGCTTACTACTAGCTAAACATTACAAGTGTTAATAAAGTTAAAACATAACTACACAACAACAACAACAACAACAACAACAACAACAAGAGTGCAACAAGCAATTCAGTGAAAAGAAAATATTATAGGAAATACTATTACTGTAGTTTATCTTCATTGTTTTCATACAATGTTGTTTTTCGTTTGGTAAATACGTTACATTTGCCTAGTATTTTTAAACCATCAAAGTGTTCGTATTATCTCCACAAAATGTTACACTCTATTTTTTTTCGAAATCAAACATTTCAATAGTATTCGTACAAAATGTTGAAACTTCATCAGATGTTTCGTTAGGTAGGCCTACGGAACTCACTTTCAAAAGATTGGACTGAATTCCTTCATTGATATCGAAAAACTGAACAACAAACGGAAATATTTTAACAGTCTTATCATTGCTGGCATCAGTGGATGCCTGGTAGAAAGAAGACTTTTTGATGTTCTCGAGGCTATCCTTTTAACTCTGGGGTGCAATAACTCCTTTTACTAAGGCTGATACTTTAGTTCTTGCCGAACTAAACTTTTTTGCAATGGAGGAATCATCGAACATAACGCTATTAAGTGTTAGATCTAAAGGTTTGGTGTTGTTTTACCGTGTGATAGGCTAGTCTAAGCTCGGCTGCTCGAACTTTTGTGTCTACACTTGATTGAGTTTTTACAAAATAATTTTGTAGAATTTCACTACAGCTCGGTGCATTAAGTCTGTTAATGTGTTTCTTTGACTTGATGTGATTGATTATTTCAGAACGCCCACTGTGACCGATCACTCAGCTGCCTCTGTGGATCAGTGGCAGAGGGTCGGCCTCCGGATCCCAAGATAGCGGGCTCAAACCCGGCAGAGGTAGTCGGATTTTTGAAGGGCGGTAAAAAAAGTCCATTGGACACTCCATGTCGTACGATGTCGGCATGTAAAAGATCTCTGGTGACACATTTGGTGTTTACCCGACAAAATTAATTAAATCTCAGCCATAGACGCCCAAGAGAGTTTCGGTTTACTCGGTCTGTCATCTAGTAGGCCTAGAGTAAAACGGAGCGTCGAAATTGACGAGCAGGCAGCCAGATGGCGTCAAATTGAAATGTCTGCACACGGTAGCTGAGGCCATACGATTAAAAAAATAAAACCGATCACTCTGCTTCGTAATCAGATCGACCTTTCTTGATAAAATTCCACTCCTTACTTTGCAGACACGTTTCGACATTGCGTTTTGCAACTCAATGGCAACAATACGACTAATACGAGAAACTACCGGTACAGCTTGTCTGACATAACATCAACAACTACACCATTCTGACTATGACAGTAGTAAGAGGCGCGACAATTGGACAGTTTTCGTAACTTTTCTCAAGTTGCAAGGCCTGGAACTGTTACAACAATACAATTACTCTCCAGCGACAGTACCGTTCAAAATAAATTAAATAAATAAATAAAAAATAAATAAAATATTGATACTGTATTTACTATGACACTATGGAGGTCAGAGAAATAAGCCAAAATGTATTCATTAATCGTGTCGTATACCGTTTAATCCAGCAAAATCTCTAAAGAAATCTCTCCGTAGAAACTCTTACTAAAATATTGTTGAAATTAGGATAGGCTTAATTGCAGTTTGGAATTGTGTAGTTCTTGTGTATTACTTTCGATATTCAGTAATTAACAGCAGTTTTTATCGTGTTAGGGGTTGTAGGATTTTAAAAAAAAATAGAGCACGACTAAGTAGTATTGTAGTGTAGTCGTATATTAATTACCTTATTGTTGTGTACTGTCCCAGACAATATATCCCTCCGTTCATTTATTTTTTTGCAAATAAGTTACTTAATTTTTTAAATTTATAATTCCCCCCCCCCCCCCCGTAAAGAATGGCTAAGGAGCGCGAGTGTACTTATTGTGGGTGTGGTGAGGCTTTGAGGGGTATGAGGGAGGAGTTGGAAAGTTTGAGGGAGATAATTAGGATTCTCACAGAAGACAGGAAGGAAGATAGGACTCCCTCAAACAATGTACAGGTTACAGTAGGTGTAGAAGAGGGAGGGGAAGGAAAGCGAGAAGTTGTAGAAGACAGGTGGTCTAATGTTCTAAGGGGAAGGAGATTGCAGGCCAAGGGCTCTATTCAGGATCAGAATTCAGGACAGGTGTCTGTGCGAAATCGGTACGAGTCACTCCAGGTAGAACAACAGAGGGAAGATGAGGGACAGGGAACTGTTGCTGAGATGCATGGAAGTAGGAGGAAGGGAAAAGGTAGGAAAGGGAAATGTAGAGTAGAGGATAGGAAAAGACAGGTGGAACAGGGTCATGGGAAGGAGAAAAGGGAGGAGGAAGTAGCTTCTGCAGCTATCAGGAAAGACAGGGCTGACCAGGAGGGGAGGGGATCAAATGAGGTGGGTAGGTTTGAGGCTCTGGTCATGGGGGATTCCATCGTTAGACACGTGGGGAAAGTGTGTGGAGGAAAGGGAACCAGGGTAGAATGTTATCCAGGAATTAGGTTGTGGCAGATGTTGAGGAAAGTAGAAGAGAGGGAGGAGGGGAAGGAGAAGGTGGTAGTGTTTCACGTTGGTACCAACAACGTAAGGCAAGCTGATGTAAGTACCAACATAGTTGGAGATGTGTGGGATCTGGTAAATGCAGCACGGGTGAAGTTTAAGAAAGCGGAGATTGTTATTAGTGGAATACTGTGTAGGAGGGATACTGACTGGAGGGTGATTGGGGATTTAAATGAGACTATGGAGTGGGTATGTGGGAAACTGGGAGTGAAATTTCTAGATCCTAATGGGTGGGTAGGAGATAGGGATCTGCGCTCGGATGGCCTTCATTTAAACCGCAGTGGTACGTATAAGTTACGAAATTTGTTTGGAAGGGTAATAGGGAGGTACATTCAGGGAAACGGGATGGCCTAGGGAGCGGTGATAAGGGAACAGGGAACTGGAAATCAAGTAGGGATGACATAAAATTGTTAGTGCTGAACTGTAGAAGTATTGTAAAGAAAGGAATAGAATTAAGTAATTAATAGATATATATTTACCAGATATTGTAATAGGAGTTGAATCATGGCTGAGAAATGATATAATGGATGCAGAAATTTTCTCACGGCACTGGAGTGTGTATCGTAGAGATAGGATAGGAAAGGTGGGAGGGGGAGTTTTCATTCTGGTGAAAGAAGAATTTGTAAGCTACGAAAAAGTTAAAGATGAGACACATGAAATTCTAGGTGTAAGGCTCATTTCTAAAGATAATAGGCAACTTGATATATTTGGAGTGTACAGATCGGGAAAGGGTAGCACTGATGCGGATTCGGAATTATTTGATAGGATAGTCAGCTATGTGGGAAACGACATGGAAAGAAATGTGATTGTAGCGGGAGATCTGAATTTGCCAGATGTCAATTGGGAAGGAAATGCGAACGACAGGAAGCATGACCAACAAATGGCAAATAAGTTAATATGGGAAGGACAGCTGATTCAGAAAGTGATGGAGCCAACCAGAGGGAAAAATATCCTGGATGTGGTGCTGATAAAACCAGATGAGCTCTATAGGGAAACTGAAGTAATAGATGGTATTAGTGATCATGAAGCTGTTTTTGTGGTAGTTAAAAATAAATGCGATAGAAAGGAAGGTCTTAAAAGTAGGACTGTTAGGCAATACCATATGGCTGATAAAGCAGGTATGAGGCAGTTTCTAAAAAATAACTATGATCGGTGGAAAACGGTAAATAAAAATGTAAACAGACTCTGGGATCGGTTTAAAGAAATTGTTGAGGAATGCGAAAACAGGTTTGTACCTTTAAGGGTGGTAAGGAATGGTAAAGACCCACCTTATTATAATAGAGAAATAAAGAGACTAAGAAGGAGGTGCAGACTGGAAAGAAATAGAGTTAGAAATGGCTGTGGAAGTAAGGAGAAATTGAAGGAACTTACTAGAAAATTGAATCTAGCAAAGAAGGCAGCTAAGGATAACATGATGGCAAGCATAATTGGCAGTCATACAAATTTTAGTGAAAAATGGAAGGGTATGTATAGGTATTTTAAGGCAGAAACAGGTTCCAAGAAGGACATTCCAGGAATAATTAATGAACAAGGGGAGTGTGTATGTGAGGATCTTCAAAAGGCAGAAGTATTCAGTCAGCAGTATGTAAAGATTGTTGGTTACAAGGATAATGTCGAGATAGAGGAAGAGACTAAGGCCAAAGAAGTAATAAAATTTACATATGATAACAATGACATTTACAATAACATACAAAAGTTGAAAACTAGAAAAGCGGCTGGAATTGATCAGATTTCTGGGGATATACTAATGACAATGGGTTGGAATGTAGTACCATATCTGAAGTACTTATTTGATTATTGTTTGGTCGAAGGAGCTATACCAGATGAATGGAGAGTTGCTATAGTAGCCCCTGTGTATAAAGGAAAGGGTGATAGACATAAAGCTGAAAATTACAGGCCAGTAAGTTTGACATGCATTGTATGTAAGCTTTGGGAAGGCATTCTTTCTGATTATATTAGACATGTTTGTGAAATTAATAACTGGTTCGATAGAAGGCAATTCGGTTTTAGGAAAGGTTATTCCACTGAAGCTCAACTTGTAGGATTCCAGCAAGATATAGCAGATATCTTGGATTCTGGAGGTCAAATGGACTGTATCGCGATTGACATGTCTAAAGCATTTGATAGGGTGGATCATGGGAGACTACTTGCAAAAATGAGTGCAATTGGACTAGACAAAAGAGTGACTGAATGGGTTGCTATATTTCTAGAAAATAGATCTCAGAGAGTTAGAGTAGGTGAAGCTTTGTCTGACCCTGTAATAGTTGAGAGGGGAGTTCCTCAGGGCAGTGTTATCGGACCTTTATGTTTTCTTATATATATAAATGATATGAGTAAAGGAGTGGAATCGGAGGTAAGGCTTTTTGCGGATGATGTTATTCTCTATAGAGTGATAAATAAGTTACAAGATTGTGAGCAACTGCAACGTGACCCCGAAAATATTGTGAGATGGACAGCAGGCAATGGTATGTTGATAAACGGGGCTAAAAGTCAAGTTGTGAGTTTCACAAATAGGAAAAGTCCTCTCAGTTTTAATTACTGCGTTGATGGGGTGAAAGTTCCTTTTGGGGATCATTGTAAGTATCTAGGTGTTAATATAAGGAAAGATCTTCACTGGGGTAATCACATAAATGGGATTGTAAATAAAGGGTACCGATCTCTACACATGGCTATGAGGGTGTTTAGGGGTTGTAGTAAGGATGTAAAGGAGAGTGCATATAAGTCTCTGGTAAGACCCCAACTAGAGTATGGTTCCAGTGTATGGGACCCTCACCAGGATTACCTGATTCAAGAACTGGAAAAAATCCAAAGAAATGCAGCTCGATTTGTTCTGGGTGATTTCCGACAAAAGAGTAGCGTTACAAAAATGTTGCAATGTTTGGGTTGGGAAGAATTGAGAGATAGATGAAGAGCTGCTCGACTAAGTGGTATGTTCCGAGCTGTCAGCGGAGAGATGGCGTGGAATGACATTAGTAGACGAATAGGTTTGAATGGCGTTTATAAAAGTAGGAAAGATCACGATATGAAGATAAAGTTGGAATTCAAGAGGACAAACTGGGGCAAATATTCATTTATAGGAAGGGGAGTTAGGGATTGGAATAACTTACCAAGGGAGATGTTCAATAAATTTCCAATTTCTTTGAAATCATTTCGGAAAAGGCTAGGAAAGCAACAGATAGGGAATCTGCCACCTGGGCGACTGCCCTAAATGCAGATCAGTATTGATTGATATTGATTGATTGATTGATTGATTGATTGATTGATTGATTGATTGATTGATTGATTGATTGATTGATTGATTGATTGATTGATTGATTGATTGATTGATTGATTGATTGATTGATTGATTGATTGATTGATTGATTGATTGATTGATTGATTGATTGATTGATTGATTGATATAAAAACTTATAGAATTCAATAAAATTGATTTAAAACTGAATTCCGGGATTTTTGAGCGTCATGAAACAATTTTTCGGGACATCGCATATTATGATGAAAAATCGGGACAATCCCGGTTTAAGCAAAGCTAATGCAGTGAGCTCGCAGTAGCGGTTAGCGGTATTCTGTAGGGAAGAAGCGAGTTTTCGGACGAAGCTATACTTACATAGGTATGTTTTCAGGCCGACTTTGCTATACGGGAGTGAACGCAGGGTGGATTCAGGATATCTTTTACATATGTTGGAATTAACAGACTTTGAAATTGTAAGAATGATTGCTAGCAGAAGCACGTGGGAAGAATGAAAAGAGGTTACTCGAAATGAGAACATAAAGGCTAACTTCGGAGTAAACTCGATAGATGGAGCCGTACGCATAATCTGGCTTCGGTGGTGGGATCATGTTAGGCGAGTGGAGGAGGATAGGTTACCTAGGAGAATAGTGGACTCGGCCGTGGAGGACTAGAGAGAGACCACAACGGCTATGGTAACATTCAGTTTTTAATGTTTTAAAGATGAGGCCGATGAAGTAGATGTTAGGCCCGTTTAAACAACAAGCATCAAAGATAAGAGGTGTCGTACTAAAGGAGACCACTTAGCTAATTTTAGTTGCAAATGGAGGATTGGGAATGCGCTTAGTTAATTCAGAGAGGCTTGCAGACTAAACGCTGAAAGTCATGACAGTCCATAATGAAGATGTATGTATGCAATTCTCAACACCGTATGGGCGCACAGCTGAGTTTGGCATTACCTCCATCCCTAACCCCAACTTCTATCTTCTTTTCATTTTCACATTGCCTATGATGTTTGCCACGTGTATGGTTTCCTTCATTCCTTTTTCGAATTTTTATTTTTTTCCTTCCCTAAGCCTTTCTTTGAGTGGAAACATTTTTCCTTTATCACTATTGAGAGAGATCGATAAACTTTCTTGCAAGTTGCTTTACTTCGCGCCGACACAGATAGGTCTTACGGCAACGATGGGACAGGAAAGGGCTAGAAGTGGGAAGGAAGCGGCCATGGCCTTATTTAAGGTACAGTCCCAACATTTGCCTGGTGTGAAAATGGGAAACCACGGAAAACTATCTTCAGGGCTGCCGACAGTGGGGCTCGAACATACTATCTTCCGATTACTGGATACTGGCCGCACTTAAGCGACTGCAGGTATCGAGCTCGGTGATCGATAAACTCGTTTCTTTAATGTATTTAATTATTAATTACAGGCGATGGATGGCCATTTTACGCTGATAATATAAAAAATTAAATAATAGGATAACAGTCGGTATAAACAACAATATTAAGTATCACAGTAAATTAACAACATTAGCAATTTAACAAGATTTTTTTTTTTTTTTTTTTTTTTTTTACACGTTGCTGTACGACGCACCGACACGATTAGATCTTATGGCGACATACGGGTGGCTAGTTTATGTAAGACTCGCAATCCTGATTTTTTTTCTATTGGCTTTACGTCGCACTGACATAGATAGGTCTTATGGCAACGATGGGACAGGAAAGGGCTAGAAGTGGGAAGGAAGCGGCCGTGGCCTTAATTAAGGTACAGCTGTACCTTTACCTGGTGTAAAAATGGGAAACCACGAAAAACCATCTTCAGAGCTGCCGACAGTGGGGTTCGAACCCACTATCTCCTGAATACTGGATACTGGCCACACTTAAGCGAGTGCAGTTATCGAGCTCGGTAATTAACAAGAATGGCAATGATAACTGGCAAGGCTCGGTTCCAGAGTTAGCAAGAAGAAACGTCATGGGTTGGAAGGGCGAAAGAAAAATGGAAACCTGGAGAGTACTTCAAAGGAATCTTTAAATTGTGTGTTTTAAGGATGCAAAGGGAGGGGAGACGGTGGAAGATAGAGCGTTGTTGTAAGGTTAGGCGCGGACGGGACACATGATGAATATGCGTGTTGGGCGGTGGGAATTGTATAGGGAAGTATGTTGGAAGAGTATTGCATTTGGTATAGCCATTGATTATTTTATGTAGGTAACAAAGATCTGAGAACTGTAAACGGCTTCTCAGGTCGCGTATACTCAGGTAGTTCAAGATGTTAGATTTACTTGTGTTCTTAAAATCAGGGTTACCGAGCTCGATAGCTGCAGTCGCTTAAGTGCGGCCAGTATCCAGTATTCAGGAGATACAGGGTTCGAATCCCACTGTCGGCAGCCCTGAAGATGGTTTTCCGTGGTTTCCCATTTTCACACCTGGCAAATGCTGCGGCTGTACCTTAATTAAGGCCACGGCCGTTTCCTTCCCAGTCCTAGCCCCTTTCTATCCCATCGTCGCCATAAAACCTATCTGTGTCGGTGCGACGTAAAGCCAATAGCAAAAAAAAAAAAAAAAAAATCAGGATTGCGAGTCTTACTTAAACTAACCACCCGTATGTCCCCTAGAATGACAGTCATGCAACACATCAGAGTAGCCAAGGTAAATCTCCACGGTGCCACCTTGTTATTACAGTAGCCACTGTCTTACGTAAGGCAGGACAGAGCAGTCCGCTCCCTTGGCGGTGGAATTCCAAGAGACCGCTCGCTGCCCACACTGCTGTACACTTGTGCGAGGCAGCTAACAGGAGACACATCAGACGTCATATTCACCTCTTCCTTTCTGATAACGGACCGACTGCGTAGCATACTTCTATAGTTAAGATTGCAACATCGAATATTGGCTCAGATGGTTGGCATTTAAGAGTGCCAGTGCACCTAACCGACACGTTAGACAACACCTTTTCAAAGCAAAATTTCAGCACTTTGGCATCACTTAAGTTTTGAAAGGACATTAAACTCATAGTAGTATTTTTTTAAATATCTTTACTCCCAACTGAGAAGCATGATCGAACTTACTTAGCTGATGCGATTTGATTTCTTCTTTTCCCCAAGTCTTTTCAACTTCTGACTGAAATATTTCTGGCATTCTTCTATCCACATTTTGTTGGCTCTAATTCTGGGTGTATCTGCAAATTGGTGATTATGGACTAGTGTTCTGAATGTAGATCTGCCCTGCACAGTTTCGCATGTGATGCCGATTTCCTGGAGATCTCTTTCTGTTTTTTGACTTTCAGTGAGAGGGCAAGATTGAGAATTCTTTTGGTCAGTCTGCCATTGTTCATTCCGATGATGAGACCGTAGAATTGAAATCGCCTTTACCTGAAAGTGCCTGAGATTTTAACGTAGAATTACGTCCCTCGACAACGGCTACATGGAAAGAGATTTTTTTTTCTTTTTTCTTTTGCTAGTGGCTTTACGTCGCACCGACAAAGACATTTACAGGAAGGGGAGTTGGGATTGGAATAACTTACCAAGGGAGATGTTCAATAAATTTCCTATTTCTTTGAAATCATTTAGGAAAAGGCTAGGAAAACAACAGATAGGGAATCTGCCACCTGGGCGACTGCCCTAAATGCAGATCAGTATTGATTGATTGACAGGTCTTATGGCGACGATGGGATAGAAAAGGCCTAGGAGTTGACAGGAAGCGACCGTGGCCTAATTAAGGTACAGTCCCAGCATTTGCCTAGTGTGAAAATGGGAAACCAAGGAAAACCCTCTTCAGGGGTGCCGACAGTGGGATTCGAACCCACTATCTCCGGATGCAAGTTCATAGCTGCGCGCCCCTAACCGCACGGCCAACTCGCCCGGTAAGATAAATGTTAATGCGATTTTAGTGTTTGGGTAGAGCGCTTATATCGCCGAGGTTATTTAACTTACGATTATGTTTAATGTCTGAGTTGACAGATAAAACAGGGTACCCATTTTCTGGGAAAACAGGGAAAGCACAGGGAAATGAAAATGCAAAAAATATACAGGGGAAAAGGCAGGTAAATCGCTTGGCACGTCAAAATTAAGCTTTCTGTCCAAGACTGGACCCAAACAGATTGATGAGGAAGACTGATGTGTAGAATAATACACCAGTGAAAGTTAATCGATACATTAAATTGCTCTTAAATTCTTAATGCTCCTTTTAAAATGCCCAGTGTTTTAAAAGCTACCAAAGTAATTTACATAACGTAGAGGTGCTAATTATTATGGATTGCCCATCCTTATTATGGATTTTGCCCATCCTTATTATGGATTTTGCCGTGCTATTAACGAAAAATGATTACAGAAAAGCGAAATTATCACAGAAAAATTCTGCATAGGAAGGAACTGTGTCAATAGTGCTTCTTTCTACGCACAATAGTCGACCAGAATGCATATTCGAACAACACTACCATTTGCTAGAGGACTTGGTATCTTATTCGTGAGTTTCAGAACACTAACCCATATGCTTCTGCTTAGAAACTAGCACGCTTACTCATGCCAATTTCTAGAATAAACTCCCTGTTGAACAACACAGGCGTTAGTTTGAAGAGTGGTTGACTGATGGCTTGCTGTGATTAATGTAGTTCATTTTTGTTGGTTCTAGCGTTTCTGGGATTACTCAATCAATCAATCAGTCAATCAATCAATCAATCAATCAATCAGTCAGTCAACCAATCAATTATTACTGATCTGCATTTAGGGCAGTCGCCCAGGTGACAGATTCCCTATCTTTTGTTTTCCTAGCCTTTCCTTAAATGATTGCCAAGAAATTGGAAATTTATTGAACATCTCCCTGCTAACCCACTTCACAGATTGGCACTTTATGATAAAGTGTAGCTTGTTTGACTTATGATACATTTATTTAACGTTATTTTGAACATACATACATACATACATACATACATACATACATACATACATACATACATACAGACATACATACATACATACGTACGTACGTACATACTTACATACTTACATACATACATACATACATACATACATACATACATACATACATACATACATACATACATACATACATACATACTGTACATACATACATACATACATACATACATACATACATACATACATACATACCATTGTAAGTTAGTGTTCATGCAAAATATGTTTCAAGATGATGATTCCAGAGTATAATAAACATACTCGGGCGTCAGTCTTAAGTACAATGCCCCACTAAATTTAATTCAGGGAAAACTGGAATATCCCAGGGAAAACATAGGGAAAAGACAGGGAAAATTGGTTTAGGTTATTAACGGGCACTCTGTAAAACAGGAGATTACCTGTAGCAAAAAATAACCTTAAACGTAGTTTTCGTGCTATAGCGCTTCAAAGTAAGGCGAAATTTGTGCTAAATATGTGATGTCACTCACATACCCGTTAGAAGATGGCACTGTGACAATAGTGACAATAATGACCGTTAAAATAGTGACAGCCTACCGTCATTTTTTTCTGAGCTCATCTGATTTCTTCTTCAGATTCCTACATTATTATTATTATTATTATTATTATTATTATTATTATTATTATTATTATTATTATTATTATTATTATTATTATTATTATTATTATTCCTGCGTGGTGGCCATGATCGTTAAGGTGTAAAGTCTATATAGTCTGATACCGTGGTTAGCCGGTTCGAGTCCCGTTCAGTGGGAAAAAATCACCATCAGAATATTTGCCGGCAGGGTAGGAGAGGTGACGGTATACAATTTATAATCACAAGATTGTGTCATATGCCTGGATTCAATCCCAAACCTCTCGTCAGTGCTCATATGGAACGAGAGCAAATTATGACGCTGTTGATGGCGATTCGTCCGTCGGATGGAGATGTTAAGCCTTGAACAGTCTCTTTGTTATTCGACAAGCGTAAGCTATGTGCCGACATCGAGTTTCACCCTCTCCCTACCTCATTATTATTATCACCACCAAACACTCGGACGCGCAGGTCGCCCATACGTGTCAAGTAGAAAAACTTGTACCAGGCCCTTCCGGAGGCCACACGACATCAATTAATATATAACATTATTTTCTGGACTTTTCCCCACTTATCTGATGCCGGCGCTAATGTGAATTAAGCTCAGTTTTACAGCCGGATGCCCATCCTGACGCCAACCCTATGTGGAGGGATGTATTCACTATTTCGGGTTCGTAAGTTCTCTGCGTTGTCATACATCCTCCCACATACAGTTGACGTCAGGAAGAGCATCCGGCTATAAGACTGGGCTAAATCCACATCAAATGCCGGCCTCAGTAAGAGGGGCAAGAAGTAGCGTAATAAATGCAATCATAATGGAAACAGAGAGATTAAATTCTTCTTCTTCCTCCTAGCAATTTTCTTGCGAAAGTGCAGGGTCCGCTACCTTGCACGCAATTCTCCATTTGCTCGTGTTAAGGCCATCATCAGGTCTGACACCCACGTTCTTCATGTCTTACTTCAGACGATCAAGCCACCGTTTCTTGGGACTGCCACGTGATCGAGTTCCTCCTGGGTCTTAGTAATTGATTGATCGATTGATCGTCTTTTCTCATGACATGTCCATACCATCTGAGGCGAGCTTCTCGCTTCTTGTCCGAAATTGGTGCAAATCCCATCCGTTGTCTGACATGGTCATTTCTGAAGTAGACGAGCTTCGTAAATCCTAACGACCAATTGAGCATTTTCATTCCCATTCCATGGAGGGTTTGCTCATGCCTTGGTGAGTCTGGCCAGCATTCTGAAACCATAGAGTGCAACATTTCTAACCATGGATTTATTCACTTTCCCCTTGATATGTTGGGTATTTTCTTATCGCACGTAACTCTGGTGGTCACCTGCTGCCATATCAGCCACGCTGAGTTTACTCGTGCTCGAGAATCAAGAAGCGTTTTGCCATCCGAGCTGAGGTAGGAACGAAGGAATTTAAATTAGGTGGTTTTAACGAAATCTTGACTGTTCATACTGCCATCTGTTTGTGGGTCACATTCAAGGTAGTCGGTTTTCTTAATGTTGAGCCGCAGACCATTTTCACTCATAACGTAAATAGCCATAATGTAACGACGAAATTGAAGTAAAATATAATTTATAGGCCTAGGCCTATAACAAAAAATACAACAAACAATGAAAACAAAATATTGTAAGAAGTCATATCAAAACAAGAATTGATTATAGCAGCAGAGCTGCCCTAATACATTTTGGGGCCCCTGATAAATCAAGATGGAGGGCCCCGTCTTCCTCACAAAGTACCAAATAAAATATGTACCATAATGCAGTGGTTCTCAAATTCATCAGTACTGCGGACTCACTTTCCTAGCGGGGCTGAATGGCTCAGACGGTTGAAAGCGCTGGCGTTTTGACCCTGACTTAGCAGGTTCGATCCTGGCTCCGTCTGGTGGTATTTGAAGATCAGCATCACGTCGGTAGATTTACTGGCACGTAAAAGAACTCCTGCAGGATAGAATTCCGGCATCTCGACGGCTTCGAAAATCTTCAAAAGTATTTAGTGGGACGTAAAAACAATAACAGTATTAAATCACTTTCTTAGGATGTTATTTTTGTTTCCTCCTCAAAGAAATAGTGGGTACGTTAGGTTTTTTTTTTTTTTTTTTTTTTTGCTAGTTGTTTTACGTCGCACCGACACAGATAGGTCTTACGGCGACGATGGGACAGGAACGGGCTAGGAGTGGGAAGGAAGCGGCCGTGGCCTTAATTAAGGCACAGCCCCAGCATTTGCCTGGTGTGAAAATGGGAAACCACGGAAAACCATTTTCAGGGCTGCCGACAGTGGGATTCGAACCTACTATCTCCCGAATACTGGATACTGGCCACACTTAAGCGACTGCAGCTATCGAGCTCGGTACGTTAGGTTTTGGAGTGAGTGTTACGTGAATGTGAATAGTTACTGTTCGAATATATTGAACAAAATTAAATCAGTTTTCCAATTAAATCTTAAACTGATAAACTTAAGTTCGGCTCCATGGCTAAAGGGTTAGCGTGCTGGCGTATGGTCACAGGGGTTGCGGGTTCGAATCCCGGCAGGGTCGGTAATTTTAACCATCACTGGTTAATTTCGCTGACACGGGGGCTGGGTGTATGTGTCGTCTTCATCATCATTTCATCCTCATCACGACGCGTAGCACCCCTACGTGCGTCAAATCAAATGACCTGCACCAGGCGAGCCGAACATGTCCTCGGACACTTCCGGCACTAAAAGCCACACGCCATTTCATTTCACTTTGATAAACTAAAATAACAGTTCAGTAGGTTTCGTACACTCGTACAACCCCAGCATTTGCCTGTTGTGTGGTTCGAACCCACTTTCTCCCGGATGCAAGCTCACAGCTGCGCGCCTCTAACCGCACAGTCAACTCGCCCGGTTTTACTACTTTCAAAAATACCACTCAAACTTATTCGTCTACTAATGTCATTCCACGCCATATCTCCACTGACAGCTCGGAACATACCACTTAGTCGAGCAGCTCGTCTCCTTTCTCCCAAGTCTTCCTAGCCCAACTTTGCAACATTTTTGTAACACTACTCTTTTGTCGGAAATAACCCAGAACAAAACGAGCTGCTTTTCTGTGGATTTTTTCCAGTTTTTGAATCAAATAATCCTGGTGAGCGTCCCATACACTGGAACCATACTCTAGTTGGGGTCTTGCCAGAGACTTATATGCCTTCTCCCTTACATCCTTACTAAAACCCCTAAGTACCCTCATAACCATTTGCAGAGATCTGTGCCCTTTATTTATAATCCCATTTATGTGATGATTACCCCCAATGAAGATCTTTCCTTGTATTAACACCTAGGTACTGACAATGATCGCCAAAAGGAACTTTCACCCCATCAACGCACTAATTAAAACTGAGAGGACTTCTCCTATTTTCTCCCTTTGACAGTCACAAACTCTCACACTACCTTTCCTCAAAAACAGAGTGATAAAAGCTCGAGGCAATATTGGCTGAATCCAGACAGCTGATTCGGTAGTGATATGATTTTAAATTGTCAAAGATATCTATATATAAAACATACCGCGAAGAAGAGATCAGATATGCCGTGTTATGGAATATTAGGTTTAGTACCATACACGAATGCTTTTAGCTGGCATATATTTGATTGGTCTTCGAATCATATAATCAGTTCATTAAACCTCAGGGCCCCTTGTAATCGCAAACCCCTCGACACATGTCACATGTCCACCTCAACCTTACTTTTTTTTTTTTTTCGGGGGCACCCCTGTGTAACTATATTGTTATTGTTTTTACGATTGTGGCTGTTTGTTCGTTTAAAGCTGCCGTGAAAGAAAAAATCTACTGTATGCGCTTTTTACCTTGTGCTTGCTTCAATCAACCAGTTGTTGTCATCGCTATTTTTATATTCTAATAATTCATTCTTTGGTCCGGTTGAACTATTTTTCTCCTAATAATTATTCCTCTCGCAAGCATACGCCTGATTACCAGTATCCGGTTGTCCTTGATTTGAAGTTGACCATGTCAGTGAGAACCGTCAGCAAGACATCCCGCGGAGAAGAGATCAGATAGTTTGTAACAATTCGATTGTAAAATCAGGACTAAGAGTAAATCACGCGTAAGGGCACTTTCCTTTTATTGTGGAATAGCACGCTGTGGTCTTATTGATAGTGATGGCGAATTTAATGCTCAAGACCTTCTCTTGCATTTAACCAATTTACGACATAATTCTATAAAATGTAATTGTAAATGCAAGTAATACAATAGTAATAATGATGAACCCCTGAGCAAATCTAATAACCAAAATGAAGTTTCTCGGGGAAATTTCAGAAACTTTTGAAATCAAAGCTGGGGTTAGACAAGGTGATGGTCTTTCTCCAATACATTCTTAAACGTGTAATAACTGGGACGTATTACCTGATACAGAGCAGAGGATGGGATCAGAATTGGATGATTTAGCCATTTTAACATACAATACAGATATTGAAACGGAAAGTCAACTTTTTGAAAGATACAACAGGAAACGCAGGGCTAAAAATTTCTTTTGACCAAACGGAATTTATCACAAACAGCCTCTGTAGATCAGTGGCGGAGTATCGGTCTCTGGATCCCAAGATAACGGGTTCGAACCCGGCAGACGTTGTCGGATTTTTGAAGGGCGGAGAAAAGTCCATTCGACACTCCATGTCGTATGATGTTGGATGTAAAAGATCTCTGGTGACATATTTGGTGTCTACCCGACAAAATTCATTAAAAACTCAGCCTTAGACGCCCAGGAGAGATTCGGGGTACTCGGTCTGCCGTCTAGTAGGCTAAAATAAGACGGAACGTCGAAATTGATGAACAGACAACCAGATGACGTCAAATTAAAATGTATGCACACGGTAGCTGAGGTCATACGATTATTATTATTATTATTATTATTATTATTATTATTATTATTATTATTACAAACATTAAAGATGCTCCAAAATATCATAACACGAAATACGGAAAAATGAAGAAAGTAAACAAATTTCAATACATCGGAGAAATAATTAAGCCTATGGGTCTTGACAAAGAGGCGAACAAAGCAATTTCACAAAAATGGAACCAGCTTATAAATTAAGTAAAGATTTTTACAACAAAGGTCAAAGTCAATAAAAGCGAAACTCAATCATTACAACACAGACATGAAACCGGAGTGTCTGTATACAGCTGAATGATTGGTCTTAACCAAAAAAAGGACATATTGATGATTTAGGAAAAAAGAAAGAAAATAAAGTTCGTTCGTAATCGGTTTACCCTCCAGGGTCGGTTTTTCCCTCGGACTCAGCGAGGGATCCCACCACTACCGCCTCAAGGGCAGTGTCCTGGAGATTCATACTTTGGGTCGGGCATACAACTGGGGAGAATGACCAGTACCTCGCCCAGGCGGCCTGACCTGCTATGATGAACAGGGGCCTTGAAGAGGGATGGGAAGATTGGATGGGATAGTTCAGGAAGAGAGAAGGAAGCGGCCGTGGCCTTTAGGTACCATCCCGGCATTTGCCTGGAGGAGAAGTGGGATACCACGGAAAACCACTTCCAGGCTGGCAGAGGTGGGAATCGAACCCACCTCTACTCAGTTGACCTCCCGAGGCTGAGTGGACCAGTTCCAGCCCTCGTACCACTTTTCAAATATCGTGGCAGAGCCGGGAATCGAACCCGGACCTCCGGAGGTGGCAGCTAATCACGCTAACCACTACACCACAGAGGCGGACTAAGAAAATAAAGTACTAAGAAAAAAGTCTTGGTTCAAAGAAAACTGAAAAAAAATGAATGGAGGAAAAGGAACAATTTAGAAAGTTGGGTAGTAACGAACTGGTCCGAGGGTCAAAACATTAAAAAAAATATCTTCAATCAGTCAATATCAGTTAATACTGATCTGTATTTAGGGCAGTCGTCCAGGTGGCAGATTCCCTATCTGTTGTATTCCTAGCATTTTCTTAAATTGCTTCAAAGAAATTGGAAATGTATTGAACATCTCCGTTGGTAAGTTATTCCAATCCCTAACTCCCCTTCCTATAAACGAATATTTGCCCCAATTTGTCCTCTTGAATTCCAACTTCATCTTCATATTGTGATCTTTCCTACTTTTAAAGATACCGCTTAAACTTACTCGTCTACTACTGCCATTCCACGCCATCTCTCCGCTGACAGCTCGGAACATACCACTTAGTTGAGCAGCTCGTCTTCTTTCTCCCAAGTCTTCCCAACGCAAACTTTGCAACATTTTTGTAACGCTACTCTTTTGTCAGAAACTGCCCAGAACAAATCGAGCTCCTTTTCTTTGGATTTTTTCAGTTCTTTTCACCATATCGAAAGGTCGCGGTTTCAACTGGTCCGATGCGTAGTTGGCAGTTGTATGTATGTTAGGTATTCAGCCCAAAGGCTGGTTTGATCCTCTACAGCTCCACCAACAGCTGTTATAGATAGCCTAGGTGTCAGTGAAGAGGCATATTAGGGAAATTAGGAGTGAGGCTGTTTCCCGTTGCTTTCCTCGCCGAGTTAGAAGTTGCTATTACATATCAGTCTGCCAAGCCCACTGAAATGCATGCACCAACCGACCCTATGAACGATATTTTCACACCATTCATAATAGGGACTGGCTGCATAAGGAACGGTGTTTCTAGAATCGCTCATACCTCGGTCACTTTCATATTGTCAAAGCCAAGGATGAGACTGAGACAGGTCAATGAAACAGTTACAGGCAGGAATACCCGAATGGATTACTAACCTAAACTTCCCACCCCTCAACAGCTAAATCATTTCACTAGACTCAGTGTCAGTTCCCAGGCAGTCTCAGAGAAGTGTCCTGTATTTTCCATGTTAAGTGAGTGGGGCTTTAAGTTAGTCGTTTTTGAGGGATTTAAATATTCAAAAGGTGACAAGACACAATCGCATCAAAAGTGACTAACCTAACCTAACCTAAACTAACCTAACCTAAGCTAAGCTAACCTAAAGGGCACTACATACATACGTTACTTGACAAGGCCGAAAAGCCGCTACATATATTTGTGTCATTTTATTGGGACTTAGTACCGGGCGAGTTGGCCATGCGGTTAGGGGCGCGCAGCTGTGAGCTTGCATCTGGGAGATAGTGGGTTTGAACCACACCAGGCTGCGAAGGGAGGGATCCCCCCCCCCCGCGGACGATTTTATCTCAAAGGTTCCCCCACACTAAAATTGCCCGGGGGAGATTCTTTCATGATAAAATCATGAGGAAAATGCAGAACACGTATAGTTCATTACTGAAATTAATTATTTTTACTGTGCGTATTTTCATAGAAACATCAGGAATAAATCAAATGACTGCCAGACCTTCAGCAAGAAAATAACGCAGCAGTGGCAGTCCACATTTGCAGCCCATTGTTCATGTTTCATTCTGGCAAGCCCATCTGAAATGCAGGCAAAAATGCAAATTACTTGAAGCTCTCCTCCCTTGTCATTGCTGTAAGTAGCTCGAGCTTACACCACTCCTGTACTTCTTGGAGAGGGCGTGTTTCCTATAGGAATCAACAGAACAATATTCACTTCAGGTGTGTACAAACCAACAAATTTGTTCCCTCAGCACTTAGCCCTGGTAGACGAAGGTTCCGCTAATAAAGCAATAAATCAGGACAAATCGCGCCTCGTCTGGCCTTTCATAAGAAAGAGACAGTCTGTCATATACTTCTCAGCTGATTGGAACAACGTTGTAATGTTTATCATTCTTGTTATCACAACAAAATATTTTTAAAAATCTACAATTTACATTTTTGTGAGGGAGGAGGTATTTTATTTACAGGGGAATTTATACCCCCTCCCCCTCCTGATACTACCTGAAATACACACCAGCATTTGAGCCATACGTTCCTTCTCCCCCCCCCCCCCATCATTTCTTTCTGATTTCGCACCCTGAACCAGACTGGCGGCAGCTCTGAAGATGGTGTTCCGTGGTTTCTCATTTTCACAACAGGCGAATGCTGGGGTTGTACCTAAAATTAAGGCCACGGGCGCTTCCTTCCCACTCCTAGGCCTTTCCTACCCCATCGTCGCCATTAAGATATTTTAACGTCGGACCAGTTCGACACCACTAATTGGTTAATCTCCAAATTCCTATAACGATCGGACCAATTCGACAACACCCCAGGAAAGTTATTTGAAAAATGAAAAGATTTCAGACAGTATTAGAAAAAGGAGGATGACCTTTTGTGGCCTTTTGGTCCGAATGAATCCAGAGAGGCTAACGAAGGAAAATGTGACAATTTCGATATAATTCGAAAAACACAAATCCGATGGTTCATCGAAATTAAACACGATAAGATGCCTTTGCTGGCGAGATGTAGTGTTTACAGTGCACTATGTCTTCTGGTATGGGCTATATCAAATTTGTTACTTTCATTGACCTGTCTCAGTCTCATCCTTGGCTTTGACAATATGAAAGTGACTGAGGTATGAGTGATGTTAGTAATACCATTCCTTATACAGCCAGTCCCTGTTATGAATGGTATGAAAATATTGCTCATAGGGTCGGTTGGTGCATGCATTTCAGTGGGCTTGGCAGACTGATATGTAATAGCAACGGCTGGCTCGGTGAGGAAAGCAACGGGAAACTACCTCACTCCTCATTTCCCTAGTACGCCTCTTCAGTGACGCCTAGGCTATTTATGACAGCTGTTGGCGAAGATGCAGAGGATCAAACTAGCCTTCGGGCTGAATACCCAACATACACGGCTAAGCTAAGTAGGCTTATCACAAGAAACGAGATATTAGGTAGAGTCATTTTCAGAAAAAGGATAAAGGGATTTGGGGGCTTCCAGGAGAAAGAGAAAACGCAAACGAAATCTGTCCGGACGGAGGAAGGAAGAGGGGAATATTGTGAAAGAATTCATACTAGAAAGCCAGGAAGGCAAGGAGAGGAAGAAAATCATGAAATTACTTCACGTAGTCCACAGCTGGCTAAGATCGAAGAAAGAATAAGGTATAGGGTAATAATAATTATTATTATTATTCATAAGGTATATTTTTGGGCTTATGCCGTGTAATTAATTATAAAATTAATTAATTTAATTAATTATTATTATTAATTAATTATAAGCCCAAAAATATATCTCATGAATAGTTACACGGGCCGTGAAAGTCTAAATGATGATGATGATAATAATAATAATAATAATAATAATAATAATAATAATAATAATAATATAGCAACATAAGGAAATACGAAGCAACAAAGGGAGATTTTTAGGAAGAAAGTATTAAAAATGGAAGGATTCCAAGGTCGGAAGGTCCTGTAAGTGTGCACACTTCATTCCATTCAGCCCCTCAGAGTAGGGATCCAATAGCTGGAATACTATGATGAACCAGTGTGTTATGTACCAGTAGTATCAGATTTATGGACCAGAGGAATGACATATTAAAGAAGAAAGCTATCTAACTCCCCAGCTACTTCCCGCCATTATTCAGGCAGGCTGTTATATTCCGTACGCAGCAGTAATCGGAGAGCACTATCGGAGATAAGTGGCAACAGAAGAGACAAACCATATCACAGAAACAGTGGTCATTGTAATGTTATTGTTGATCAGTTGTATGAACTTCCGATATTGTAGGTCTTCACATTTAGTATTCTTCCTACTCTGTGATATTAGATCATCTAATTTAAAGGGAGTCTTCCTTTCTTTCATGACTCCCTCTTGTCTTATTCTTCAAGTGATCGTTCCTTTACGATCTCCCGTGGTCAATTCTTGTTCTTTTCTGACCCTGACAGTATTACGTGTGGAAGCTTAGGGAGGCATTCATTTTCACACCTTTCGTGGCCCTTGTCTTTGTTAGACCGATACCTTCATTTGTCGAAGTGTTGGACCCCTTCCATTTTTTCTCTTTCATTAGTATTATTTCTCTTAAAACAATAATCACCACCACCACTCTTATCATAGTCGGTACGGTAAAACTTTGTAAGACATAAATGATCGGAAATTGTATTCTCTATAACTTTTGTTATGTAGTACATTTCGATAGAACATATACCCATTGGTATTGAAAAATTAAATTTCAAATGCCTTCCCCTAAACTACAATTTCACCCAGCGTGAATAAAATTGTTTATAGCCTAGACAGTAGTTTCTTGTTCCCCGACTTTACATACCGATTTGCATTAAATTCTGTTTGCCCGTTTTCTCGTGACTCGGCGTTGATATGGACTTAGCAACAAAAATCGAAATTCATGAATATCTCTGTTACGAGTATCATCGTCGGTACGGTAAAAATGTAGAACACATGAATTATCGAAAGTGTAATCCTGTATAACTTAGGTTATGTAGTATTTATCGATAGAACCACTAATAACATAAATATTTGAGAATTACATTTTAGACCTTCCCTAACTATCTTTTCACGTAGGGTAGTGGCTCATTCCCCGACTTTACATACCGATTTTCATTAAATTCTGTTTACCCATTTTCTCGTGACTTGGCGCTGATACGGACTTAGCAACAAAAATTCAAATTCATGAATATCTCTGTTATCATAGCCGGTGCGTAAAAATGTATAATACATAAATTATCGGAAATTTAATACTATATAACTTTATATATAACTACTCTAATACAAATATTTGAATTTTTTTTCTTTTTGTTATTTGCTTTATGTCGCATCGGCACAGATAGGTCTTATGGGTTCGAACCCACTATCTCTCGGCTGCGCGACCCTAACTGCACGGCCAACTCGCCCGGTAATAAGAATTAAACTTTAGGCCTTCCCCGAAACTACCATTTTACTCAGCGTAAATAAAATTATTTATGGCCTAGAATGTAGCGACTTATTCCCAGACTTTGCATACCGATTTCCATTAAGATAGGACCATTAATAACATAAATATTTGCGAATTAAATTTTAGGCCTTCTCCTAAACTACCCTGTCTCTCACGTGAATAAGATTATTTATGACCTAGATTGTAACGAATTATTCTCGGACTTTGTATACCGATTTTTATTAAATTATTTTCAGTTGTTTTCTCGTGATGCGTGTACGTACGTACATTCATACATACATACATTCATTCATTCATACATACATACATACATACATACATACATACATACATATAGACAGACAGACAGACAGACAGACAGACAGACAGACAGAAATTACGGAAAATTAAAAAGTGCATTTCCTTGTTACTATGGACACGACCGATACAGAAATACCATCTTTTTTTTTAATTCTGAGCAATCTACAGACAAAACTCTTATTTTATATATATAGATTGTTCAGGTAATATCACTGAGTAGGAATACAAATTTCTGAAAGGAGTCAATGGAGATCCAGAGAAACATGTTATTATTATTATTATTATTATTATTATTATTATTATTATTATTATTATTATTATTATTACAAGCGAATGGACCACTAAGGATCACGACCTAGATTGTAACGAATTATTCTCGGACTTTGTATACCGATTTTTATTAAATTATTTTCAGTTGTTTTCTCGTGATGCGTGTACGTACGTACATACATACATACATACATACATACATACATTCATACATACATACAGACAGACAGACAGACAGACAGACAGACAGACAGACAGACAGAAATTACGGAAAATTAAAAAGTGCATTTCCTTGTTACTATGGACACGACCGATACAGAAATACCATCTTTTTTTTAAAAAAAAATCTGAGCAATCTACAGACAAAACTCTTATTTTATATATATAGATTGCTCAGGTAATATCATTGAGTAGGAATACAAATTTCTGAAAGGAGTCAATGGAGATCCAGAGAAACATGTTATTATTATTATTATTATTATTATTATTATTATTATTATTATTATTATTATTATTATTATTATTATTATTACAAGCGAATGGACCACTAAGGATCACGCTACAACTTCATTTCTTTCTCTTCGTGTGGAGTTTTCTCTGTGTCCAATACTCCTTCATGCGTTCGCTGGCCTGCTTCCGTTGTTCATCTGTCCAGGCTCTTCCGGTCTTCCTAGTTCTTCCTGCGGCTTGAACACCTTCCAAATTCTTCAGTGTGTTCCTAAACGTATTCCTTTCTAACAGCTGGTCTTCCAAGATGCTTAACCTTTCCATATCCTTCTTCGTTTCTTTAATCCATGCTGTAGTGGTCTTTTTTCTCCAGAAGTAATCAAATATCTGTTTGGTAAGTCTGTTTGCGTTCATTCTGTATAGATGTCCAAGAAACGCCAGCCTCCTTTTCTTCATGGTCTCTGAGATTCTTTCCGCCTTCTGGTAAACTTCTCTGTTACTCCGAAGTTTCCATCCGCTTTCAGTTTGGACAGCTCCCATAATTTTTCTGAGGATTCTTCTTTCCAGGACCTCTAGCTTCTCCAGCTTGTAGTTCATGGACAGGCATTCACTGGCATACAGGCATTCTGTTTTGACCACGGTGTTGTAATGTTTTAATTTGGAATTCCAAGATAAGCACTTCTTATTGTAGATGTTTTTTATCAAGCCATATGCTCTCTCCATTTTTGAGATCCGATCTTCCACTGCAGCTTTTTCTAGTCCATTCTCCTGTATCGTCTCACCAAGGTACTTGAACTTCTTGACCCTTTCTATCCGTCCTATCTCTGTTTCCAAGAATGTTGGTCCATCTTTGATGTTCGTCATGAATTTGGTCTTTTCTGCTGAGATCCTCAGTCCTGTTTGGCTGGCGATTCTTTCCAAGAGGTTAATCTGGATGGTTGCGACCTCTGGACTTTCTGATAGTATAGCAAAGTCGTCAGCAAAAGCCAAGCAGTTGACTTTAATCCCACCTGATTTTCTCCCTAGACAGATCGGGATTATCCCTTGATGTTCAAGTTCTGAGTTCCATATTCTCACTATCTTTTCTAGGACACAGTTGAATAGGAGTGGGGATCCCCTTGCCTAACACCTGTCCTGATTTCAAATGATTGTGAGAGATGCCCGAAGAATTTTACCTTTGAGGTTGTGCCTGTTAGGGTCTCTTTGATTATATTTGCCAGTTTGGTTTTGACTCCAAATTCCCTAATGATCTTATCCAAAGTCTCTCTGTCCACCGAATCGAAGGCTTTTTTGAAGTCTATAAACGACACCACAATTTTCTTACCACTCAACATTCTGTGGCGGAGTATTGACTTCAGGTTGAATATTTGTTCGATACAGGAGCGGCCTTTCCTAAACCCTGCTTGGTATTCCCCTAGTTGTTGGTCCAGATTATTATTATTATTATTATTATTATTATTATTATTATTATTATTATTATTATTATTATTATTATTATTATTATTATTATTATTAGCCGGCCCCGTGGTGTAGGGGTAGGGTACTTGCCTCTTACCCGGAGGCCCCGGGTTTGATTCCCGGCCAGGTCAGGGATTTTTACCTGAACCTGAGGGCTGGTTCGAGGTCCACTCAGCCTACGTGATTAGAATTGAGGAGCTATCTGACGGTGAGATAGCTGCCCTGGTCTAGAAAGCCAAGAATAACGGCCGAGAGGATTCGTCGTGTTGACTACACGACACCTCGTAATCTGCAGGCCTTCGGGCTGGGCAGCGGTCGCTTGGTAGGCCAAGGCCCTTCAAGGGCTGTAGTGCTAGGGGGATTATTATTATTATTATTATTATTATTATTATTATTATTATTATTATTATTATTATTATTATTATTATTATTATTATTATTATTATTATTATTATCGTCATCAGAGCAGAGTTAAACATTTTACAGATCCTGTAGTGACTGTAAGAAGCTGCCCTTGATACTTCGTTTTCAAACATAATAGACAATGGTTGCCCAGCTGTACTTCCTCTTAAAACAATAATCACACCACACACAATTTCAAACACAGCAGAATGTTGAGAGTGATTTGTTATATGTGGATATACATACAACTACCGAATTTTCTGATTTCAGCAGTAATACACGTTATGATATTTTGAATAACCCCTTCCGTTAGAAGGTAATGAATGGAACGTTCTTAAAAGATTATTTGAGAAGATCAGAGGACCGAGCGCCTACTGTAATAAAACCCTTGTAAGCTGTTACCTGCTTTTAAAACTACGGACAATAGCAAAGCCGCCGAACCGCCGCATTTCCTACTTCGCTCAACACGTGTCCTTTGAATTTGACTGCGATTTGGAAGCTGTGCTCCTCTGCCGTACAGATCTATACTCCCGTTAAAATTCTGTACACTTACAAGAGCATTTTGGGAAAAAAAAAAATCCCGTCTTTCTTATCATATTCATCAAATCATCTCTAATAAGGCAACACAGAGAACTACATATGATCTTTCATCACAATTTTAATGTCACCCTGTAAGATCTTTTTTTTTCCCTTCCCAGAATCGAACACAACACGCGCTATCGGAACTTTGTCCTTCAGGAGTCCTTTAACATTGTAATGTTAGATGTCTAAAAGCGTTGTGCTAGATTAGAGAATTTGAGAAGGGAAATGGATAGATATATTATGTTAGATGCAGTTTGTACATATAAATGAGGAGCGTTGGCAGGAAGAGTGGGGCTTCTATTTAGGTGAGGGGCAGGGTTTCTAGTTAGGCTCTACAGAAATGTTAACATTTTAATAACAGTTTCCTTCTTTCCCTGCCCCTTTGCCGACATCTTGGCAGATTGCTAGTCTGATGTAAGTTCGACCCAGTTTCACAGCCGCATGCCAATCCTGACGCCAACCGTGTGTTGAGGGATGTATTCTATTTTCATGTGTTTCTTTGATGTCTTGACAGTGTGGTGTGTTGTGAGCGAATGAAGATGTGTGTTTAGACAAATCCAAATACTCAGTCCCCAGGCAGATGAATTAATCAGACGGATATATTAGATAGTCATTTTTATCAAAAGGATTAAGGAGTTTTGGGGGTTCTATGAGAAAGAGCACCGGGCTAGTCGGCAGTGCGGTTACGGGCGCGCGGCTGTGGGCTTGCATCCGGGAGGTAGTAGGTTCGAACCCCGATGTGGGTAGCCCTGAAGATGGTTTTCTGTGGTTTCCCATTTTCACACCAGGCAAATGCTGGGCCTGTACCATAATTAAGGAATTGAATACGCCGATGAATGAAATGCACTCGGCTTATAGCTACGGAGCACCAGCAGTTACGGAGACTGTCTCATTCAGAATGAATGAATGAATAAATAAATAAATATAATTCATGCACGCATGAAAATAAAAGGAAACTCTTCACTCCCAGTGACGGATAACTGCGGAGAGAGCCCTCATTATTGAATGAATGAATTAATTCATTATGGTCAGTACAAGCAACAGACAAACATACAACGACAATGCAATTAAAATAGTACTAATACTCGCTATACTAATTATTAGGAGGGAATATAGCGAAAGAAACAGGAAAGATGGATGGGAATTTCCATTAACAATCCGTTCGTTTTGTTGGCCATTTTCACCAGAAGCCGCCACACATTTCAGCGTTCAGTCCACGTGCCCGTGTAAATGAACCAAACGTCTCTGAAGGACTCTATTTACAAATAATACTATTACCTCTTTTACCCCTACACTTCTTACCTTGAAATAATTAAAATTTTTGTTAATTTTTCTACTCTTAAGTCTTCCTCTGTTTCTTTTACCCTAAATAGCCGAATGCCTATCCACCTCAATTCGCCTCACATGATTCGCCAGCGAAGCTGATTCTTACACACAGAATCAGCCATCGAGCTTATTTCCCTAACTTAGCTTTTATTTCTTCACTGCGAGTGATCTGCTAGTGTTCTCAGTTGTTTGTAATAAAAAATATGGCGGCGGTAAGATATTATGACCAACATAGCGAAAGGATTGTTATTGTCAAGATAGATACCAATCCAAAGGACACCACAATAGTACGGATCTGCAGTGACATGTCAAAAGACACGGCATAGTATCTAGTATCGTGTAGGACCCCTTCTAGCGTAGTGAAATGTAGCAATTCGTGGCTTTGATTCCACAGGTGGACGAAACACCTGTGTAGTAATGTCCCATGACGTCACTGCTCCTTGCTGTCTGTAGGTGCAGGATGTTGAATGCGATTGGACCTATCCATCACGTTCAATCTCGAAACAACTGGAAGCGTGATTCACTGATCTGTGCCACATGTCGCTAGACTTCCAGTGTCCAATTAGCAACGTCATGTCCAGGTTAGCCACTGTGCCCGGTAATAATAATAATTTCGTGAGGCTATTTCTAGCCGGGTGCAGCCCTTGTAAGGCAGACCTTTCGATGAGGGTGGGCGGCATCTACCATGTGTAGGTAACTACGTGTTATTGTGGTGGAGGATAGTGTTACGTGTCGGTTACAGGGATGTTGGGGACAGCACAAATACCCGGCCCCTGAGTCACTGGAATTAACCATTGAAGGTTAAAATCCCCGACTCGGCCGGGAATCGAACCCGGGACTCTCTGGATCGAAGGCCAGTACGCTGACCATTCAGCCAACGAGTACTGTGTCCGGTGGCTTGGTATTAACAAGAGCATTCCTATATCCCATTGGAAGCTAAAGCACACTGCACTGACCTGTTGGATATGCGTCTGGTACGGTACCTCCTGCATTGAATTTGGATGTAGTTTGAGCCCATTGTGACTTATCTGTCACCACGGACAATTCTAGCTAGATGCCAAAGATGGCGATCCTTAAGCATACGTTGTCGGCCACTGTGCTATCTAAGGTGGGTTGTTATGCCTTCCATGAGGTATTCCCGATACTCAGGTGACACCGTCGATTGGGGAATGTTAAATATCCGCACAACTTCGGCAGTGGAATGTCCCGTCCGTCTGGACCCCAATGCCATGCCTCGTCCGAAAGCTGATAATTCACGTTGTCTTCCCTTGACCAGCACTCGCTCACTCGCTCTCGAGATGTCAGATATCTGAAGCTGGTCTAGACACTTCCAAGACGTCACGGTATGGTACGGTGGCGCCACCGACTGATATCTTTAGGTACTGGTATCACATGACTTTTGGCACGACGGTGTGTCAACCAGTTCAGTAAATAATGAAGAAACCGCGAGATATCACAAATATATAGAAGACGTAATACAGCACGTAAAAAGAGTTGACATTGTAGTCGTAATAGGGAACTGGCTAGAGTGGTAGATCAAGGAAATGGTAGGCTATGGACTGAGAAAAAGGAGAGATGGTTCAAAGGACTGTTGTGTTCATGGTCAACAATGTGAAATAGGTTTCGTAATGGTAAGGAAGAGATTCAGAAACCAGGTGTTAAATTGTTAAGACCTCCCCAGGAGCAGGACTTGGTGGTCATGAAATTGAAGAAAGGAAATCAAAAGACTTGGAATGTAGCTAAATTGAAGAAATAGAAAGTGAGGAAAAGTTTCAACACGAATGTGTTGCACAAGGACTTACTTGAGACCACACAGTAGATGAATAATGGGAAGTCCTAAGAATGTGATCAGTAGAGCTGCTCGTGAATAGCTATAAAAAAATCAAGATCAACGAATCTGTGGATAACTCGTACTAGCCATAGTAGGTTCGAACTCCGGTGTCAGCAGTTCTGAAGATGGTTTTCCGTGGTTCCCCATTTTCACTCAAGGAAAATGCTAGGGCTGTACCTTAATTAAGGCCACGGTCGCTTCTTTCCGCACTCCGAGCCCTGTCATATCCCATAGTAGCCATAAAACGTATCTGTGTCGGTGCGACAACGTAAAGCAAATTTTTTTTTAAAAAAAAAGAGAGAAAAAAGTTGAGATATGCTAAAGAAAGTTTATTTATTTATTTATTTATTTATTTATTTATTTATTTATTTATTTATTTATTTATTTATTTATTTATTTTCTGTGTTGTAAAATTAAGAATTTGTACTTTATTTCCAAGCTGGTGATTGATGAACTTGAGAGTATCCATCTATTCTGTCTTCCGTGTTTAGTGTAATTTTAACCGGTTAACAAAAATCATATGTTAGCTACAATACCTATGAAGCTGTATAATGGAACAATATAATACCGGTAGATATTTATGTAAGTACGAAAAGCAAAGCTTTAGTAGTGGAATACAGGTCCGCTTAAATTATTTAGTACCGAGCGAGTTGGCAGTGTGGTTAGGGTCGCGCATCTGTGATCATGCATTCAGAAGATAGTGGTTTCGAACTCTACTGTCGGCAGCCTTGAAGATGGCCCCCGGCCCTCCGTGGTTTCCCATTTTCACACCTTAATTAAGGCCACGGACCTTCCCTCCTATTTCTAGCCCTTTCCTATCTCATCGTCTCCATAAAACCTATCGGTGTCGTTGCGAAGTAAAACTTTTTAAGCCTTTGCGTATTAGTACGTTAGCCTACATTGTTTTTTACCAAGAGCTCTCTAAATTATATGGGCAATTTAAAGTAATATAAAAGTAAAAATATCATATAGAGTCAGTTTTTCTCATATTCGCCGCGTATTTAAAATGAAATACGTTTCTGTGAAACAGTAATCACCACCACCACCATTGACATATGGCAACTAATTTGTTATTAAGAACGTTAATACACTGGCGTATTTTATTTGAGTTCGCTAAAGTGTTCCTATAACAACGTCAGTTTTGGGGACTTTTTTTGTTAGTGGCTTTACGTCGCACCGACACAGATAGGCCTTACGGCGACGATGGGATAGGAAAGGCCTAGGAGTTGGAAGGAAGCGGACGTGGCCTTAATTAAAGTACAGCCCCAGCATTCGCCTGGTGTGAAAATGGGAAACCACAGAAAACCATGTTCAGGGCTGCCGACAGTGGGGTTCGAACCCACTATCTCCCGGATGCAAGCCCCTAACCATACGGCCAACTCGCCCGGTAGATTTTGGGACTAAGAGCAATTGTAGCGAACCTGTACTATTATACTCGTATAATTATCATAAATTTAGGTTGAAAAGTGACTAATACTTCTTCGAAATGCAAAGCACAAGATAAAATACATGTTATGTTGTAATTGCACAACAATCGAACGTGTGGTTAAAATACGATAGATCGGCGAGTGAGTTCGGTAGTCTGTTCTCGGAGTTCCTACAGAAGGTCATTGCCTTTTATTACTTATTTCTTTGTCTGGATCCATGCTAAATGGTTACCATTCTGGCCGTTGGTCCAGCGGGTCCCGGGTTCGATTCCCGGCCGGGTCGGTTAATTCCGATGGCTCGGGGGCTGGGGGTGTGTGCCGTCTTCATCATTAGAATTCATCATCCTTATAGACGCGCAGGTGGCCTATACGGCGTCAACAAGAAAGACCTGCACCAGGTCTCTTCGGAGGTCACACGTCATTCTTCTTCTTCTTCTTCTTCTTATTATTATTATTATTATTATTATTATTATTATTATTATTATTATTATTATTATTATTATTATTATTATTATTATTATTATTATTATTCCTTTGGCCATATAAACTATTGCGTTTACTTAACCGGAAGTTGATCTTGAGGATTTCGAAGACATCCTCTCTTGTTTATCGTTCAGACTTTAGCGCCAAGACATCCGGCTCCATGGCTAAATGGTTAGCGTGCTGGCCTTTGGTCGCAGGGGTCTCGGGCTCGATTCTCGGTAGGGTCGGGAATTTTAACCATCATTGGTTAATTTCGCTGGCACGGGGGATGGGTGTATGTGACGTCTTCATAATCATTTCATCCTCATCACGACGCGCAAGTCGCCTACGGGAGTCAACTCAATAAACCTGCATCTGGTGAGCCGAACTTGTCTTCGGACACTCCCGGCGCTAAAAGCCGTACGCCATAATAATAATAATAATAATAATAATAATAATAATAATAATAATAATAATAATCAACACACACAATTTAGAAAGTACATCATTAACCACCAAAAATCAGCTGATAATTGTCGGAAGTGTCAAAGCAAAATTGAAGCCATTGATATTACTGTATATTGAAAGCATGCCCAATACTAGCACAGATGGACTACGTAGGAAGACATGACAACGTAGCTAAGATAACCTACCAAGAACTGCGCAAGCAGTGTGCTAGCTGCAGATTGAGAGCAATATTACAGTCTGCAACCACAGGCTATAACTGAACAGGAAAGTTATAAAATAGATTGGAATTCCTCTAATAGGACAGTAAATGCTAACAAACCTGACCACCGAGCTCGATAGCTGCAGTCGCGTAAGTGCGGCCAGTAACCAGTATTCGGGAGATAGTAGGTTCGAACCCCACTGTCGGCAGCCCTGAAGATGGTTTTCCGTGGTTTCCCATTTTCACACCAGGCAAATGCTGGGGCTGTACCTTAATTAAGGCCACGGCCGCTTCCTTCCCACTCCTAGGCCTTTCTTATCCCATCGTCGCCATAAGACCTATCTGTGTCGGTGCGACGTAAAGCAACTAGCAAAAAAAAAAAAAAACCAACCTGACCACTTAGTCACAGATACACTGCATGATATCACTTGAATCATAGACATTGCTGTACCAAAATGTCATAACATGAAGAATAAGGTCCAAGAAATATCCAGCAAATATATGGACCTGGCACTGGCAGCGGAAATCAAACAGTTACTGTCATTGCAATTAATTGTGATCTCCGTAACTGGAGTCGTACCAGCTACAGACAGCCCTATACGAACTGAATCTACCATACATCATTCAGAAACTACAGAAGGCAGTTTTATTGAACTGCTATCATTTCGTTAGGAAATTTATAAATCCTGCTTTCTTGTGTGTAACCACCGAAGTTTTACTGCAGAAAGAAATAATAAAAGACAATATAATAATAATAATAATAATAATAATAATAATAATAATAATAATAATAATAATAATAATAATAATAACAGTAATAATAATAATAATAGGCCGGCCCGAATGGCTCAGCTGATAGAGCGCTGCCTTCTGAGCCCAAGTTAGGAATTCGATCTCACCAATCCCGTGGTATTTGAAGAGGCTCAGTTACGCCAGCTTCGTGTCGGTAGATTTTCAGACACGTAAAGTAATTCCTCCGGGACCTCGGCCTCCCCGAAAACTGCTGAAGTAGTTTGTAGGGCGTAAAATTATTATTATTATTATTATTATTATTATTATTATTATTATTATTACATTAACAACAATAATGTTAATTGTGCATGGGGGTGCGGGTTATATCTTTATGGGTTAAAAATTGCAGTTTTCAGTTTATTTATTTTCTTTACAGAATTATTTATTTATTTTCTTTAATCTGGTGGGGGGAAAATACCTCCACTCCTTCAAAATACACATGTTCTTGTATATGAAATAGTACGTCTCTGCTGCATAGGTGGCAAAGGGAAATTTGAGGGAGTGATCTACTTAGTTGCAGTTTTGGGTTCTGTATAACTGCACGGTCCTTCCCTATCCTTCTCAGATTTGTGGTGGCTGCCCTGACCGTGGTCATTCTTCTCTTGATTTCATCGGAACGGCCTTCTGTATTAGAAATTTTGAAGCCCAACTAGACAAATTTCTGGGCAACTTCGAAACCAGCTATCTTCCTCGCACTGGGTTGGCTGGCTGTGTCTGTCGACAAGCATTCCTTTGTTTTTCTTCTGTTGATTTGCAGGCCATATTCTATGCTAGTCAATATCAGCTGTAACTTCTGTGCACCAGCTGCCAGAATCAGCGTGTCGTTTGCGTACCTCAGGTTGCTCATCTTCCTAACCCCGATAGAAATACCTCCTTTGAAGTCCTCGAGCACAGTTATTATTATGTGCTCAGTGGAGATATTGAAGTAGGTGGGTGAGAGAATGCACCCCTGTCTTGTACCACCTTCTACCCCGAAGTTTCTGGACATTGGTTGACGCGGATGGCTGCTGTGTTGCTTTGGTTAAGTGGACGTGAAAACTAATACAAAATTCACATTTGCGTTTCGCTTATTTGAATGGAATTAGCTTGCTTGAATCTTAAAATACATAATGTGGGTATATTCCTGTAAAAAAAAAAATGGCTATTTAAATATTCTGGTACCACTACCTCTACCCTCAGCTATGAACTAACATAACGTTGCAGAAAGTGACACTTTAAAATCTTTAGATACACTTTACTCAGGAACCATAAGAGCTAAAGCAATCAAAACTTGGTACACTTCCTTAATTGTCTAAAAACTCCAGGGAAGACATACAGAAAAACATATTTTTCTCTAAAGTACAAGTAGTATGGCTCTGAGGGAAATATTTTCATTTGAGAGTCCCTTTTAATAGGGCAAAATACTGTACATTTTTATATGCACTTGTAAGTCTTTATTATAAGTACATACTAGTGTTGACTTTCAAAAAAATAATTATAGTTCATAAAGGAATAATTTCCTTGAAAATTACCTAAACCGAGCAAGTTGGCCTTGCGGTTAGAGGTGTGCAGCTTTCAGCTTGCATTCGGGAGATAGTGGGTTCGGGCCCCACTGTCGGCAGCCCTGAAGATGATTTTCCGTGGTTTCCCTTTTCACACCTGGCAAATGCTGGGGATGTACCTTAAAAGACCACGGCCGGTTCCTTCCCACTCTTAGCCCTTTCCTATCCCGTCGTCGCCATAAGACCTGTGTCGGGCCGACGTAAAGCGAATTGTAAAAAACTACCCAAAATTGTGGTAGAACTTTGAAATTTTTAAAATGTGATTTCTGTTTTCATCCTTATTGATGAACTATGCGAGATAGATGTTGTAGTCGATATTATGCACATATTTTGTTCTGGTTGGAACAAATAGTTAACAAAAATTGGATGTGTGAATGTCGTCCAATACGAATTCTTTCACGTGCCGAAATCCTAGTTGTAAGCATGCAAGTACCCTCCATGAACCTCAGCCGGGATCGAACCCGCTATCTTGGGAACCGACGGCGACTCTGAAATAAGGGCCCAAACATTGAGTTTATCGGTCCGTGAATAATAATAATAATAATAATAATAATAATAATAATAATAATAATAATAATAATAATAATAATAATAATTGGATATGATGGATCCGAACAGGGGAAGAGAAAGGCGAAAAGCGACTTGGGAGAAGATCTGTTGAATCCGCCTTACAGAAAAAAGCGTGTAAAAAAAACCAGTGGTAGAAAGAAAAATATACAGTCACAGGACTAGACATGCCGATCCCACGTAAATTGTGAGTGCATAATTGAACCTGGCGAATACAACCATTTCATTGCGATAGGTTGAAATTCCACTTTCAGTGTATGCATTATCATCCTTGCTAGCGGTAGCTTTCTGACCTACGATAACTGAGATCTGTCCTCCCAGACTGAACTGTTTTATCTTCTCATTTCTTATCTGTGATTCAATCCGTCACGTAGGCATTTCGTAAGTCTAAGCTTCACAGCTTCCATTAACATATACATAAACCTGGAAAGTGCTCGGTATTTATAGAAAAAACAAATGCGTTAATAATAATAATAATAATAATAATAATAATAATAATAATAATAATAATGCTATGTGCTTTACGTCCCACTAACTACTATTACTACTACTACTACTACTACTACTAATAATAATAATAATAATAATAATAATAATAATAATATACACTATTCTACAAAACCATTCTTGTAGTTCTACGTTGCAAATCGTAGAAATAAGTCATCATACAACATAATGTAAATTGAGTAAATCTATCTCAATGTTATCTGCATGATATGACTGGATGCTACTTTGTTCGTAGAACAGTGTGTCTAATCCCGACGCTGTCCAAAGCTATTCTGAGTTTGGGTTTTACACTCAGTCTAAGCACATGTCGGGATATAATATTATGTCAAGTACTGGGTCATCACCAATACCCCATTTATTGCAAATTATTTGGCAGTTTAAACATTCACGAGTGCATTCTACTGATAACCAAGCCCCTAAATATGAATAACAGCAGCGCAGAACGGACCGATGTCCCATGCTATAAAATCAGGTAGGGAATATTTTTTTAAATGCTGAAAGTCCCTATTTTTGTAGATACTTGAGTTTCGACTTATTTCAGAGATATAAAAATCTATAATTAACGCCATGGATTAGTGACCTATTTTTTTAAAGTTATATACTGTATATATTGAAGTATCGTATCATTATTTTCGTTTCTTATAATTGACAATGTTGAGAGCGTATTAGACATTGAAGCCTTTATTCAGTGCGTTTGCTTTATGTGATCAAAAAAGGGCTATGGCCTCAGTCTTGTTCCGCGCCTAGAGCTTGGCGTCACCCTGTCTGGCCTGGTCGGTTCGAGACATTGCCACATGTCTGGCCAGCTGTTGTCAGGCAGCGATGACTTCACCAACTAACAACTTTCAGGCGTAATACCACTAGCCAAGAGATCATTCGTTGTGAACCCTAATCGTAAAGATGATTTAGTTAAACAGAAGTAGTACTGGCAATTCCTTTGTTTCCTTGATTGAATATCTATTTTTTTACCATTTCAAACATGACAACAGTGCGTCTAAAACTTGTTTCTTCCCCTACTGTCCCCCTCTCCAACTACAGAAAACACGTCACTCATTCTTCTGAGTAGTATGAGAATATCAGCGTTCAAACAAATCAACGCGGCGGCTCTTTCTTTGCTTTTAAATTTGTTTCAAGCATCAATTTCCTATAGTTACATAGGTTAAATACTTAGTTTTAAATCCATTCTTAATATCTATATACTTTTATAGCGTAAGTGGAATTATCAGCTCTCTCTATGGCGGGGTCTGGCTGGTTATTATTCTCATAGCGACTGGCAGACAAGATGGCGCCCGGTTATCTCGTGTTTCCCGCTCCGCACAGTCAACAGTTTGGTTTTTGGGATGCGGGAGGGGGAGGGGTCGCCTGATGTATCCAGCCAAGAATGAGGAACGTGGGGGGAAGTGCTTGAGGCTACCCGTGAGAAGGGGAGAGCTCGTTAGTCGAGTGTTGAAATCACCGCAGCCGGTCGCACGTATTGTATGACTGCGTCGTAGATATTTCCCTTTTTATTATGGCCCAAGGGCTCGGAAGGGAAGTTAAGGAACAAACACAAGGAAAGGAGTGTAGCGATAAGAAGGCATCTGTGAAATCCGTTCGGTGCAGTGATGGAAAGGTGATGGGTTCAAGGCGGATTTTCGCACCCCAGTTTAAACTTCAAGTGTTAGATTCGTACAGAAAAGATGAAGATTGCAAGGGTAACCAGCGTGCCACAGCAAGGAAATATGGGATTCACAGGCGTCAGATCCAAAAATGGCTTCAAGTGGAAGCTTCCTTGCGCACCTCAGTAGAAGTTAGTCCTGCTAGCGAGCCGACGGCCTTGAACCTCAGTGCCGATGCTGCCAGACAGCGCGACGACAGTGGGGAAAGTCGGCAGGCGGCGTGCCAGCGGGGCGGGGAGCAGCCCAGCTCATGCAATGAGCATACGGATACGGAGCTGCTGGTCAAGCTGGAAGTTGCCGATCACGAAGACCTGCACCTTAAGGAAGAACAAGTGTATGAAGACAACATGGAAGTGCATAATACTGACGAAGCTTTGGACTTCACGTGCGCCGCCCTTAGCAAGAGGCGATCTTTTTCGCTGCAGTTTAAATTAGAAGTACTGGATGCATTTCACGCGGACAGGATGTGTCACGGAAATCAGCGAGCTACCGCAAGGAAATTTGGCATTAATCGGCGTCAGGTTCAAAAATGGCTTGGGCAGGAGGCTGAGTTGCGAGGTGAAGCAGCATTTAGGGGCGGCCTTTATAGACAAAGGCTTGGTAGATGGATGGACTTGGATGAGAATAAAAAAGCAGAAGAGAATGTTCCTACAGCACATCATGTAGAGAGCGACGATTCAGGTATTAGGGACAGTGATCAGTGTTGGGACCTTTCCGGTAAAAAGAGAAGACTCGAGGTAGAAACGATTGACACGGTGTACAGTAAAAGGAGGGCCGTTGATCAAACAGTTTTACAGAGCAGGGGGGAAATAATGAATGAAAACTATGATGTGTCATCGAGTGTGAATGCAGCAAGGGACGTTTTGTACAGCGACGTTCAAGAGACTGCCCTGTGTCTTGTGAAGGGAAAGAGTGAAGAGAGACCCGAGGTAACTAGTTCAATCGACACCCGAATTACTTACGAACCTCAAATTGTTCCACCCTCCTATCATCCTCATATGGTCCCCTTGGTGCTACCTGCACCTTCGTACGATCTCTACAGCGGTCTTCACTGCCGACATCATTATATGCATCATTTGCAACCACCTAAGTGGTTCACAAGAGAACCTGAACTATGCCAAGATTTTGGTAGCTTTCGTGCCTTTAACATGTTCAGGTAAATGTGTTCTTTATATTAATAACGTGCAAATCAAGAAGCTGGTCTTATGCTTCTCTTAAAATGTATAAATAGTAAGACTCGTTCACATCTTATTATAATATAAGTTATCCTAGTTTTTAATGGCCGTGGCCCTAATTCTAAAAGTCTTTTGAAATTAATATATTTTTTCGATTTAATTAATCGAAACTTAATTACGTAACCTTGTTGTAAACATTATGTGAATAGTGTACGTAGTTAACATCTTTTCAGAATTCTTCATCTCAGATTATTCTCTCCATAGCCTGTATGGATTTACCACACTGTCTGATCATACATTGAGCGAATTTATATCGTGGAATAGTGCTGTGGAAAGACAGCATTAACTTCCTCATGGTAGAGGTAAAACTTCTTGTACCTTGACGATTACCGTCCATAAACGACTGATAACTTTCCCGACCTCTTGACTGAAAGAAGTAAATACCTTGTATTGTGATGTTAAAGTTATAAAAGCAATTTTATATAGGTTTATTGGTCTTTCTAATTTATAAAAAATACATGGTTATTGGTTGGTTGGAATACTGAGAAATTAATGTTGGTTTAAAGCATTTTTTATGAATGTTATTGTAAGATCAGGCATGTGGTCTTTCTTCCATATATTTTAGTGTGTTTTAAGAACTCTTGTGGTTTGTTCAGTAATCCTCTCCTTCTTCGCTCCCATAATATCAGCTCTCCAACATTCTTCTAGGGTAATGAATCCTACTGTTTTGTGTGTGTGTGTGTGTGTGTGTGTTGCATAACTTATTTTCAGTGGTCAATTGTTTTAAATATATATCTTGAGATTTATGAATGTTTAATGTCAGAATGATTTGGCAAGTGGTATACGTTGATCTGACTGGATAGATCTCTATAATTTCCATTCTGTGCTATAGCTGAAACTAATTACCTTCGTATAGGTAAAAGCAGGGATGTAGAATATTAAAATCTAGCTGACTGCAGAGCTAGTTTTTGTACTTAATCCTGGATGAGATATTTGACACTCTGTTCAGTGTAGGACCCCACCAATAATTGATTAGGAATGGAAGTGCCCAGTAGAATAGTTTTATAATCCTGCACTTGTGTGTGTACTATGGATAGATCTTGCTCTCTTTTGGAAGTCGTGGTCTAAATTAATTTCACTCAGTGTTTCCTCAATCACAATTACCTACCAAAATTGAAATACCGTACGTGTCTCGGTGCGTTTGATCTGTAACATTGTTATCTTATTTTGGGAATGTTAAGCATCCTTATTTTATTCGCATTGCTATTGATGCCAAACAAATTTATAATGTTAAAATTAACGAACAGTAGATTTTATGAGTGTTATGGAGAAATGGAAATAATTTCTGTACACGTGTACATTACCGTATATTAATGTTCTGAAAGTGAGTTGCCCCCCCTCCTTGTATGTATGTTGGGTATTCAGCCCGAAGGCTGGTTTGATCCTCTACAGCTCCACCAACAGCTGTCATAGATAGTCTAGGTAGGTGCACCGAAAAGGTGTACTAGGAAAATGAGTGGGGTAGTTTCCCATTGCTTTCCCCACCAAGCCAGAAGTTGCTATTACATATCAATCTGCCAAACCCACTGAAATGCATGTACCAACCGATCCTATGAGCGATATTTTTGCACCATTCATATCAGGGGCTGACTACATAAGGAATGGTACTACTAGCATCGCACATACCTCTGTCACTTTCATACTTTCGAAGCCAAGGATTAGACTGAGACAGGTTAATGAAAGTAACAAATTTATTCTATCCCATACCAGAATATATAGTGCACTGTAAAAACTACATCTCACCAGCAAAGGCATCTGTCCCTTTTAACTCATGGCTGCAATGACCAATCCACTACAAGACTATTGGGAACTTCAACCAATTGGCAGCTGTCCATCACTACAATTTTATAGTTTTCGTGTTACCACTTACATGCACTTGCTTTTATATAAATTCATAAGAATAGTGCACTAAAACACCTTCAGTATTTGATCACAGACCACAATCAACACAACAGAACTTTGTTATTCTGGTGAAGCTAACAGATTGCAGCCCAAAGAGTTTGTGCAAATATGAAACGGTAATTTCCGTACTGAAGGTTTTGTTCTCTGTATAGCTTATGAATACCTATGTATTTGATTTGTTTCGTATGTATGCACATTTACTATCGTTACTTATTTAATTTTGTTGTTATTTGCTAAATAGTCAAAATAAATAAAACTCAGGCTCCAGATTCTTCCTAGATAAATTCTAGAATTCTCTGTATATTATTGCAGATAAGTTCAATCATCACTCACTACTAATCTGCATTTAGGGCAGTCGCGCAGGTGGCAGATTCCCTATCTGTTGTTTTCCTAGCATTTTCTTAAATGATTGCAAAGAAATTGGAAATTTATTGAACATCTCCCTTGGTAAGTTATTCCAATCCCTAACTCTCCTTCCTATAAGCAAATATTTGCCCCTATTTGTCCTCTTGAATTCCAACTTTATCTTCATATTGTGATCTTTCCTACTTCTAAAGACACCATTCAAACTTATTCGTCTACTAATGTCATTCCACGACATCTCTCCACTGACAGCTCGGAACATACCACTTAGTTGAGCAGCTCGTCTCCTTTCTTCCAAGTCTTCCCAGCCCAAACTTTGCAACATTTTTGTAACGCTACTCTTTTGTCGGAAATCACCCAGAACAAATCGAGCTGCTTTTCTATTGATTTTTTCCAGTTCTTGAATCAAGTAATCCTGGTGAGGGGTCCCATACACTGGAACCATACTCTAGTTGGGGTCTTACCAGAGACTTATATGCCCTCTACTGTACCTTCTTACTACAAGACCTAAATACCCTCATAACCATGTGCAGAGACCCTTTATTTACAATCCCACTTATGTGATTACCCTAATGATGATCTTTTCTTATGTTAACACCTACAGTAGGTACTTACAATGATCCCCAAAAGGAACTTTCAGCACTTCAACATAGTAATTAAAACTGAGAGGATTTTTCCTGTTTGTGAGACTCACAACCTGACTTTTAACCCTGTTTATCATCCTGCCATTTCCTATTGTCCATCTTGCAACATTATCAAGGTCATTTTGCAGTTGCTCACAATCTTGCAACTTACTTATTACTCTATACAGAATAACATCATCTGCAAAGAACCTTCTACTTCTTTACTCATATCATTTATATATAGGCTACTGTATAAGAAAACACAGGTTCAATAATATTGCGTTGAGGAATTCTGGTCTTAATTATTACAGGGTCAGATAAAGCTCTGCCTACTAGAATTCCGAGTTCTTTTTCTAGAAATATAGCAACCCATTCAGTCATTCTTTTGTCTAGTCCAGTAGCCTTCATTTTGGCCAGTAGTCTCCAATGATCTGCCCTATCAAATTCCTTAGATAGGTCAATCGTGATTCAACCCATTTGGCCTCCTGAATTCAAGATATCGCTATATCTTGCTGGAATCCTACAAGTTGAGCTTCAGTGGACTAACTTTTCATAAATCCATACTGCCTTCTATCGAACCAGTTATTAATTTTGCAAACATAATTTTCAGCTTTATGGCTATCACCCTTTCCTTTATATACAAGGGCTACTATAACAACTCTCCATTCATTTGGTTTAGCTCCTTCATGCAAACAATATTTATGGTACTATAACCCAACCCATTGCTTTTATATTCTGATACTGGCTAGGAAGGAATTGACCCAAAATAAGAGTAAAATTCTCAAATGGCCACTGACTACTCATCTTGACCAATTGAGATATTTAAATGTAAACGCATAAATACTCCGGAATGAAGTCAAAACTAATAATCAGTACCTTTGCTGGTGAGACGTAGTGTTTACAATGCACTGTGATTTTTGTTATGGTTCGTTGTTCTGCTACACACTTTTCTTTCCATCTTCAGCTCTATTCTGTTCTCTCCTTATCGGTCTTTTGTTGCACTTCATTTTGTTTTATTTATCTTATTTATTTCTACTACCGCATTCATCTTTGATGTGTCTGATGACCTTGCTGTCATTCACACTGCAAATACTTATTGAACAAGGAATAGGGCCTATGTTAATTGGAGCTAAGATGGAATCGTCACTTCCCACTTGTAGGCTAGCTCACAGTGAGCCATCTGGTATCGAACGAGAGTACCACTTGTAATAGACCAATGGTAAAGTATTCTTAAATGCAAACTGTCATTACTAGAGAAGTCTTCCTTGTGAACAGATGAGATTTTCTTCTGAAGACATGGAGCAAAGATCTCTATGAAACATAAAGGATTTCACGTCGCTCATAGGGTCCGTTGGTGCGTGCATTTCAGTGGGCTTGGCAAATCAATATGTAATAGTAACTTCTCACTTGGTGAACAAAGCAATGGGGAAACTACCTCACATGTCATTTCCCAAGTATGCCTCTTTGGTGATGCTTAGGCCATATATAACAGCTCTTGAAGATCCAACCAGCCTTCAGGCTGACTGCTCAACATATACCACCAAAAATAGGTTCTTTCGAGCACGCACAGCAATAAGTACATGTTAGTAAATGGAAGAACAATGGCTACCTTGTTGACATTAATCATCAGCGAGACAGAGTGTTGAAGTCTCCCTGGCTCATACTAGACTACATTTTTGATGCTCAGTAGCCATTTCAAAAACATTTTAGGGATGGCTTCAGACTTGTTAATTTCAGGCTCAGGGCTGATATTTTAATATTTTACATTCCACTGCAACTTGCTGTGTATTTTAATATTAGGCCAGGATTTACTTATTGAGGAAATTTTTGTAGTTTTGAAGGAGAAATTTGTTCAAACTTTTTCTTTCAAATATGCCATTGGTGATATTGCAGTCCTCTGCAAATGCTGTCTCTTGTTATCTTTGAATGAAGATTACTTCTGTGTTTGTTGGTATAAAAGATTTCTAGATGAAGAATTTTGAATAAATACAAAGTCTTGTGCCATTGTAATTTTGCTATGATAGCCACAAGAATCTAATTATGTAATATAGTTGAACATATACAGTATTGTAGTATGTTTCAGTGTAAGCTGAATCATCTATTTTTATAGAAATATTTCATGGACATCTTTACAGACTGCTTGTTTGTGGGCAGAATCCTATATGTGCCTTTCGTACTACAGTTTTGTAACATATGTCCACAAAGTAAGGAAGTTATTAGCAATATTGTCCCAGAATTATTGCTTTTAAATTCTCTTGTTTAATAAAATTTTTTAAAGTTATGGGCAATGTTGATAATCAGATATTTTATACAACTAACTTGGTTGAAAAAATTAGATACTCTGGTGGATGTATAGCTGACCACATTTGTATGAGATGTTTGCCAAATTGGTAATGCCAAAGATGCTAATAGGTATTTACATGTTCTGATTAAGTAAAGAATTATTGCTGCCATGCAGGCATGACAGCCATCATCTTTACTAGTTGGGCTGCTCTAAAGGCACAATATGTTATACTCAATGTATATCCTGTTTAACTCTTACCAGATTTAATTGCACAAATACACCTTAAATGATCTGTGCATGCAAGTTATGTATAACCCTGTCCATTGGTTCTGTAATGTAATGGAGCGATAGAATAGTGGTCATCTAATCCTCTGTTGGTTGCTGTACTGTAGGGCTCTCTGCATAAACTACATTATTTCAAAAGATAAAATCTTCTCTCATATTTTAAAAGTGAAGTGTTTATTGCTAAAGCTAGTGATCAACCAAGTCACCCCTAGAAATGCATTTATATTTATAAGATAATGTCATAAACAGGGCGTCATTTTTCCACATTGACCGCATCAGCACCCACTGCCGTTGGCTGGAATTTACAAAATGTGAGGTCACTTCCAGAATTAAATACAGATGTGTTTTCCAATTGCAACACAATAAACTATCCTAAGTGGGGAATAATTATTAGGTATTTTAAAAATCATTGAAATTCTTGATCTTCAGCTTGCAACATCTGCACAAACTAACATACTTAAATTGTTCAAATGGCTGAGTTGCGCTCCCCTCCTCAGTTGCCAGGGATACATTTTGCTATGCACCCCTCGCAATTTAGACCAGTGGAGTGTTACTACGAGCCAGATCTGTCCAGACCAGTGGTGGGAAAGACTTGTGCCCCTAGACACTAGCACACCCCAGGAGTGTTAGGCTAAAACTTCTGCCCAGTGCTCCTGCTATCCTCCACCCCTGTGGTATTTTGCAAAGGTGTGTGAGAGAGAGAGAAATGTATGTATATAGACTTCTCGCAGCAGGTGGGGGTAAGCAGTAGGTATTTTGGCTGAAATCTGACTGATAAAACAAAATGTGCATTGATACCTCTTGTAATCAAACATAATATGATGATAAAAGTAATATTATGTATTTTATAACATAAACACATTGCATTCAGACACCTCTACTCAAAATGCAAAGAACACTGTGACCTCAGATGGGGCGTGTGTTAATTTATTTGTTTAGTTTATACAATGTTTGGAACAAGGGTTTCATGATAGTCATTCACACAGTTGCTTAGGTTAAAGTCTGTTAAACCCCATGTTTCTGAGAATGGGTCAATTTCATGAGAGAAAATAGAAAACGTTCTTATACATAGATAGAACTGAACGTTGAAAGAACTTTTGTAACTTACTGTGTAGTCAAGAATATTGTTGTTGAGGAAATATTTCAAGATTGCAGATTGCCCTACAGCCAGTTATTGAACTGACGATCTATCTGCTCAGTTTGGAAGTAGTTGGAACAGATTTTGCCACATACAAAGGCATAAAATAAATAAAAAGTAAGAAAGATCTTATCAGTAAATCAGAGTCTTGAAACCTCTTCAAAAACAGATTGGCTGACAGGCAGTGGTGTTTGGCTAGGCCTAGTTCGGCCTGATCGAACAGACATTCATTTCGTTAACAGTTAGTATCATTAGTAATCAACTAAGTAACCCACTAACAACAAGAGCATCGAGCCACAGGAGTCCAGCTGTGTTGCCTGAGGAGCTTATAGTACATGATTCTACCTAGGTAACCAGTTTGAGTCCATTAACTATGCTGTCGGGAGGTAATTACATAAGGTAGCTCTGTGTTAAAACATACCACTCACAAAAGTAAAATATTAAGGAAACCCTTAGCAGCTGAATAAGTTTGGTTGATTACATAGTTCTACCCATATTTATTTCACTGGAAAATAATGGATGTAATGTTATTTATTTTTAAGCTAAAACGTCCTTTATAATATTAATATGTGAAAAACTTCACAATTTCCTTCTTTCTCAGAGAAATGGAATTCTGGTTAGTAGGGCTTTGTCAAATATAATCTCCTGGATCTCCTAAACAATTATTTATTTGTTAAGGATGTGATAGAAAATTTCTCAGAAGATTCGTTGAGGCTGACACCCCGTACATAGTGATGATACGAATTAAGTCTATAGTCCCACGTGATCCCAATTTCAATACTGTCCACTTTTAATGGTAAACTAGCTTTAAGACCAGTTTTTGCACAGGTTGTGGAAAAGGATGAAAGTAGTTCAATTAATATTTTATGTATAAACAAATTAATGAAATTGGACAATGCTGAATAATAGGCATTAAAATTGGTCAAAGGTAACGAGTCTCACACCCTTTGTCACACGGAGCAGACTGACGGTGTCCTTGTCAGGGTTGCATACACACTGCACCCTCTAGTGGTAGTTTCATTGATGTTAATTGATGTTGAATTTGAAAAATTTTTAAAAAACTTCACTGAGACCATAAAAATAATTTATGATCGAATGAAAAGTTGTCTGCTTCAGAAAAGCATTGAAATATTCTCAGTAGATGAACCACACATAAAACTCAGCCACACAAAGTGCTATTAACTTAATGCCAAACATATAACAGTTCAAGCTTTCACGGCCGGCGTTACAAATCACGTCTTTCTTTTCCGGGCTTCGTCGCCGTAAGACCTATCTGTGTCGGTGCGACGTAAAAAAATAAAAATAAAAAACAACTAGCTTTTCCGGGCTTGTAGGACGTGGTCCAGGAGCATGTGATGGTCCCGACGTTTCACCTAAGACTGTGTTCAGCATTATCAAGGGTTGTGACTGACTTTGATACCTGCGAAGCTTACTGTGGAATGGAGTGGTGTTGCAATTCCACCTCATTATATAGTGCAGGCTACGGTGCACTGCTCGCCTATTGGTCCGCCATGCTGGAGAGGCGGTTGCTGATTGGCTGTTCTTCAGCCAATGATTGAAGCATTAAGTTAGTATTTCAGGCACAGATTCTCTTGCATTCATTAGGCACTTCTTTCTTTCACAAAAGACTTCTGCTGTTAGCTTACTTTTGGGAGATAGTGGGTTCGAACCCCACTGTCTGCAGCCCTGGTTTTCTGTGGTTTCCCATTTTTACACCAGGCTGTACGTTAGTTAAGGCCATGGTTGCTTCTTCCCACTCCTAGCCCTTTCTTTTCCCATCACTGCTATAAGACCTATTTGTGTCGGTGCACCATCAAGCAAATTGTAAAATAGGAGAAGAAAAAGTCTTCTGACACACTGGTAGAATCCTGATGCCTGTTTAATTCTTGTACAGATCTCATTTTCAATTTTTGCATTTTGCTACAGCACACTTCCCAAGTATTTAAAGTTCTCTACCAGCTCCAGTTCTGTTACCAATCAGGAGTTTTTCCCTTCAGTGTCTGTTTTCTGCAAAGTCATTATCATAGTCTTGCTCTTCTCTACATTAGTCTTCATACCAGCCTTCTCAATTTCCTAGTTCCAGATACTTACCTTGCCCTGAACATCCTGTTCATTATCTCCCCAGATCAGTAAATCGTCTGCAAACAACATAGAATTCAGTTTCAGAACGGTTGTTCTTTCTTCCACTTTTTACAACACTCCATCCATTACCATGTTGAATAGAAGAGAGGACAGCACACTCCCTTGCCTCAACCTGTATTTACACAACTCTGCAGTTGTTCCAACACTGGTTTTCACACAGCTCATACTTTTCAGGTACACACTCTGTTTAACTGTAAACAGACCTCTATTAATGCACTTCTCCATGGTTTCCCAGACTACATCTCTAGGGATGCTGCTAAATGTCTAGAACCAGGAAATTGGGAAGGTTGGTATGAAGACTGGTGTACAGAAGAGCAAGACTGTAATAATGGCTGTCTATGAAGGACATAAAGTCCTTTCTATTATCTGTCTCATTATGGGGACTGGGTCAAAAGTTTATCTGCTTCGTCTAAAACCGAACTGTTCTCCTCCTCGATTTTTTCAAAAAAACCTTTTTTTTCAACACTTGTGCAATGTTTTTCAACTTGATGCGATTTTCACAGTAGCGGACCAGTCACTGCCCGATATCAAACTTTGATGTGCACAGTGCACTTCTGCAGTTTCTCCACTACCAGTAATGGAAGCAAACTCGCTTTTTATCTTGCTATTAAAATTCCACCTTCTTCAGCATGTTGAAACAGTGAAAGCTTGGATTTAAAAAGAGTCTTCACATAATTATTCACATTTCCATACACTGCATCTACAGCTACAATGAAACAGGAGTTGATACAATTCAAACCAATGAGATAAACAAGTAAAAAAAATAAAATAAAAAATAAAATAAGTACACGTACCAAAGCTATCAACTGCTCAAAACTTATGACCAAACAATTCTGCACTTCCTAGTTCATTTCCAAGCTTATGATATATCTAGTATTTGGACAATAAACTACTTGCATACCGTATTACAAACTAAAACATCACTCAGCATTGGCGAAGCAACACTGTAAAGAAGCAGGACATTTGAGCATCCCCAAAAACTGGGACTGTCTTTGTCTATGGAAATGTTTCTAGTCATACAAAATAATTTTAATTACGTACAGACAAAACATAAATTTTATTTATAGACAAAACTTACCCTGGAGCACTTTCCACACTTATTTTCAGCTTTTTGCAGTAACAGACTCATATGGCAAGAGTACTTGTCTATTATCAACATTACAGTTAGAAAGACAGTTTTATATGAGGTAGCTTGTTACCATTAAAAGTGTCGTGTGAAGTTTGTGACATTAATTGTTAACGATTTGGAGGAATTTCAGACTATCCTGACAGAACTAAAATGGTACAGATATGCTTGGACAATTATTTGAGACAAGTAGCTGCATAGACTTGCATGCAAGAAATTTTATGTTTGCTCTGTGCACAAGACAGTAGCTGCCTGTATGTCCAAAACTGACATTTATTAGCTACTGCTCTAAGAATTGTGAAATTTTTTTGGTATTTGTCTTGATGCTCCTTTTATTTGAAAGAATATATGAACATTTGTATGTTCTAGAATGATAGTAATTTATTTCAAACCATGTACATATCTAGAATATAGTGTAAATAAGATTTAACAATTTATAAAGTTTATGAAAGAAATCCCTTTACTTCAATGCTAAGTTGTGGTGTAAAGTGTACTTTACAAAGTATCAGAAATATGTGCCTTCAACACCAGAGTTTGATATTCTGTAAATTATTTTATATATGGCCATAAGCACGGTGAAGAGAATAACCTCCATCAAGTGTAATTTCTTGAGGATGGACTCGTTAGTGGTTCAGTTTTATATCCTACTTTACACTAGACATTTATTTAGTGTAGAGGTTTGGAATATCCTTTGTGCATTGTAAGGACGGTAATAGTGTTTTAGAAATAGATATTAACACCAATAGTATTCGTCACTGTGACTATAGAGTTCCACCTCCAAGTATGACAAATGATGGTTGGTTTGCAAAGATTCAAGAGGGATGTTACCTGAACTCATCAAAATGTAATACTGTATTCAGTTGGCAAGTTAGTGCCTTAGAGCTCAGAACAAATCTTTGTATTTTTATATAACTGTCACAATCAAATGTTATGGCCTTGCATTATAACAATTTCTTAAATATTGTCCTTTGGTTACTCCACTTCTAAAGAAATTATACATGTTTGTGTATTTTGTGGTTTTAAGCTGCTTTGTATACATCAGTATCAGTTTTTAAGGAGTAACCTTTAAGTAGTCTGACTCTGTATCCTGGCAAGATTTTGTAGAATTTTAGTTGGAGAAATATCAATGGAAATCTCAGAAATAACTTACTGTTAAGGAGTAGAAGAATCAGAGCACTGACAGAAATTTGCACAAATTGATTCTCCAATTTCCTGGCCATTTGAATTTCCGTTCTAGCTGTCCGCCATTCATACAATAGATATTTGAACATTTGAAATCATTCTTACAAAATAGTGTTGTTCTCTTATTTTCCCACTGTAGTGTTAACCAGTCTGAGATACTTTATCAGCCAACTTGTACATTAATTGATCTGTTCTTTGTCTCTATCTAATTTATCAGTGGTAGAGAATGCAAACCTCTTGTTGTTAACAACTTTAGATGAGATAGGAAAAAGTGTTTTAAGTTCTATACTATGACACAGGAGATAGAAATATAATCTTGTATGAGAAAATATTGAGAGAGAAATTGGCAAAGTATGTAAAACAGAGGTTCAGTGAAAAATTGTGAATATTTTTAAAATATCGAAAATTGACTTGAGAGGTTTCCATTCAGCACCTTTGTATCTTCTGTTGTCTTGAATGTCAAAATACTCTGAAGACACTGTTCGTGTAGTAGAGTGGCTATTTCCGTCTCTCTTTTGTCATTGATTGTAGTGCCTTAAAATCTTCACTCATTATACACACCAGAAATACTGAAATTTGTAGCTCAAATTTGATAGTTTGTACAGATCACAGTGCTATCCAAAGCCATGAGCAAATAGACTCTATTTCACAGACATCTTGAATTGAACCACTGTGCCTTTCCTGAGCCATTATGTCAGTTTACATTTCTCAGCATGAGTATGAAGTTTGGCTCACAGCATTGTGAACTGACATGCTAGTACTGTAAATAGTCTTCCACATGTCTGTTATTGTAACTAAACAAATATTTCCACCTTGCAAATTATACATTGAGTTTCACATACTTGTGTCTTACTATTAATTTGACATACTTTCATACAAGTGATATTCTACTAAATTTTAATGGTGCTAAGTGTGCTGAACTATGCTCCATAGCCTTAAATTGTAGTGTTGTCACACTCTTGCATTATAATTGAACTGATTAGCTGTACCAAAATTAAATGTGTGGCCTTAATTCTCATTGAAACTAACATCAAGTGATAATGATATCAAATTTTGAAAGTTTGTATATTTTTATAATGTTTTGTATAATGTAATAAAAGTATATTTTCCAGATGAATATTGTTCCATTTTTTTTTTTTCCTGGCTTCACTCATCTTGAATTGTCTTTCATGTGTTAGTCCTCTCTCCTTATCCATTGTCTATATTATCCTTGTATTTAAAGTTCATTCAAATTTGAAAGAGAGCTCTTTGCATTTTAATTTTGAAGATTTTTGTAATAATTTCAGTACAGAATTAGTACATTTATGAAATGTTTTTGCAGATACATGATAAAAGAGAGTTCAAGCAACTTTCATACATAAAGGGAGAGTCAGCTAAAAAAGTTAATATCAAGTAACCCGTAAACTGTTCAAGAAATCACAGACCAGTTTTTGCTTTCTGTAATGTGGATAAGCAATCTTGTAGTACTTACTCAGGATGTCAATATCTGCTGCGATAACATACATAAATTTGTTCTTTTAAATGGAACTACACTGTTTTCCACACCTAGCATTAGAGATAAGAGTATTGCATATTGAAAGGTGTGATTACTTTCAAAATATGTTAGACTACTCCTCCTTGAGAAAATGAAATGTCTTCTGTTGTGCTTCATTAATGAGCCATGGAAACTTTTAGTTACTAACCCTGTGGCCAAGTTTAGTTATGGATTTTGTACAACTTCTGACAGGTAGGTATTTGCTTTTCTGTGCTCATAAATATACTCTCTTCAACTAATCACCACTGATCTGCAGTTAGGGGTGTCGTCCAGGTGCAGATTTCCTATTAATTGTTTACCATCATCATCATCTTCCTTCCAAGTATTGGGCCATGTGTCCCGTTACGGTCTTGCATTTTTCTTTTTGCAAGACTTGAAAGCAATCAAATGTCCTTCCGACAGGTTGCTAGCCTGAAGGAAGTAATTGTGTCTTGAGATCATGTTAATTGTTGTCTGACTCGTTGGCTGAACGGTCAGCGTACTGGCCTTCGGTTCAGAGGGTCCCGGGTTCGATTCCCGGCTGGGTTGGGGATTTTAACCTTAATTGGTTAATTCCAATGGCACGGGGGCTGGGTGTATGTGCTGTCTTCATCATCATTTCATCCTCATCACGACGCGCAGGTCACCTACGGGTGCCGAATAGAAAGACCTGCACCTGGCGAGCAGAACTTGTCTTCGGACACTCCCGGCACTAAAAGCCATACGCCATTTCATTTCATTTCATGTTAATTGTTTACCATACCTAGTATTTTCTTAAGCGATTTCAAAGAGTTGGAATTTTATCAAATCTCTCCCTTCGTAAATTATTCCAATACTTAATTTATCTTTCTATAAATAAATATTTGCCCCAATATGTCCTTTTGGTTCCAACTTTATCTTCATGATCTTTCCCAATTTTAAAAACTCCTTTCAAGCTTATTTGTATACTAATGTCATTCCACACCATATCTCTGCCGACAGTTGTGAAGATGAAGAAAATGTCGCCCTAATCAGTGTACGCAAGGAAGTCCCTTAAGTCCCTTATTTTTTACGCCGATTCAGGCAACATTTTATTACCGGTAATCTTCACAACATTCGTTTTTCAACCAACACATCATGTGATTTCCAAGCACCTCACCACGTTTTAATCTATAAAATGAAATGAGATCACAGCTCATAATCGCACATTAGCTCACTCCTACTGGGAAAAAAATGTTCTTAAGCACAAGCATTCTAATGCCACCATGTGATGATTGTAATGATCTCGAATATTATACGAACAATCATTTATAGCAACTTATTGTAACATTTTCATGTCACTAGTTTCATCCCATTTCAGCAATTTTATTGGGCATACTTGTTTTTAAGATATAGTCTTATTGACTATTTTTAAATTGTTAAAATTAATTTTTTATCAATGTAATATCAGATGTCTTATATGAACCGGGTACAGGGCCCTGACCTACCTTGGATTAAGTTATTCCTAGCTGATGATGCTTACAAAGTATAAGTGAAACATGACCTAGTTCTAACATCCGATTAATGGTTTTATCCTAAATATAAGGATTGTTATGTATTGGAAAGGTGGTTTTTATTAATGTTGTAACCTCTACATAACGCTTAATCGAGTAGCTCATCTCCTTACTCCCAGGTCTTCCCAACCTGAAGTTTGAAACATTTTTGTAACATTACTCTTTTGTCAGAAATCACCCAGAACCTGCTTTCGTTTGTATCTTTTCTAGTTCTCGAATCAAGTAATCATGGTGAGGGTCCCATACACTGGAACAGTACTCTAATTGGGGTCTTATCAGTGACTTATATGCCCCCTCCTCATCCTTACTGCAACCCTGTATGTATGTTGGGTAATCAGCCCGAAGGCTGGTTTGATCCTCTGCAGCTTCGCCAACAGCTGTCATAAATAGCATAGGCGTCACTGAAGAGGCGTACTAGGGAAACGAGGAGTGAGGTAGTTTCCCGTTGCTTTCCTCACCGAGCCAGCAGTTGCTCTTACATATCAGTCTGCCAAGCCCACTGAAATGTATGCACCAACTGACCCTATAAGCGATATTTTCACCATTCATAACAGGGACTGGCTGCATAAGGAATGGTATTACTAGCATCACTCATACCTCAGTCACTTTCATATTGTCAAAGCCAAGGATGAGACTGTGACAGGTCAATGAAAGTAACAAATTTGATATAGCCCATACCAGAAGACACAGTGCACTGTAAACACTACATCTCGCCAGCAAAGGCAAACTGTGCAACCCCTAAATACCCTCATACCCAAATGGAGAGATCTGTAACCTTCATTTATAATCCTGTTAATGTGATTACCTCAATGAAGATCTTTCCTTATATTAACACCTACAGTGGCTCAAAAAAGTATTGGTCTGTCAAGATATGCTACATGTGAGGATGAGGAATCGAATGGAAAGTGATAAAAATTAACATAGCCTATACTAGAATCCTTGATTGCTTATCATCTTTTGCAACATCTTCATTGTAAAGAACATAATTCTTCCATATCCATACAACTAAAAAACCATAACTGAAGACAATCATTTTCACTTGCCACCAAAAAAGTATTGGTCTGAAGTAACGTAATGCAGTTTCTTGATCCTTCGTGAACGTTTCAGTACTTGGTAGGTTCTCCTTTCCTCTTTATAATATCATCTAACCTATTTAGCATCGATCGTACCAAGGTTTCCGTAGTTTCCTCTGGTATGTTATGCCATTTGGTGAGTAAGGCTTCTTTCAGGTCAGCTTTGTTTGATATTGCATGCTTTCTCACATTTTGCTCCAAATAGTGCCACAATTTCTCGATGGAGTTGATGTCAGAAGATTGTGGTGGAGTTTCCATCATCCAAGGCGGTGTATTATAGAACAGCCATAACTTCGTGTTCAGGGCTGTGTGTTTGGGGTCATTACTTTGCGTAAACGTATACTTTGCTGAGAGTCCCAGTTTTTGTACAGTTGATGGAAGATGTGTGTTGAGGATATTCATTTATGCTTTGTGATCCATAGTCCCTTCAATGAAGGCGTATTCACCTACACTATTCGCACTCATACAACCCCACACCATCAGGGAACCACCTCCATGTTTCACAGTAGCTGTCAGATTCTTCTCTTCAAGTTCAGCATTAGTTTTCCTCCAGACAGTCACTCATCTGTCTGACCTGAAGAGGGTGAATTTACTCTCATCGGTAAAAACTACTGTCTTCCAACCCTCATAGCTGTAAATTTTGTGTTCTTTAGTGTACGCAAATCTCTTCTTCCTGTTAGTCTTACTGCTGTACGGTTTTCTGCGGACTGTTCTGCCCGCATATCCTCTTTCGCGTAGCACATTTTGGATGGTTTCAGATGACTCTTGCACTTCTACATCTTATTGTAACGCAGTTGCTATCTTTGGCGCATTTAGTTGAGGATTTGGGGCCACTTCACGCACAATTTGCCGTTTGTCTTGTACTAATAACTTCGAGGGGCGGCCACTTCTTGGTCTATTTTCTGTTGTCTTTGTTCTTTTGTACCTGTACACAATATTTTTAACAGTTGTAACAGCTCATCCAATAAGTTCACTTATATCCTTGAAAGATTTACCTTTTTGAAATAGTCGCACTGCAATCCTCCTTTCTTCCACGGTTGTTTAATTTTCCTTCACATTTCTAGCTGAACGCGGAAACAATGCTGAATATTACCTTCCAACGTGTCAGCACAGACATAACGAGCCTGAGTTGCGGCAGACAGCACGATGGCACGACGATATTGCTTATTAGACCAATACTTCTTTGGCGTGTAATGATGCACGGCGTTGTATTACTGGTCCGTTTGCAAACAGCGTGAATCTCCTTGGCTCCATATTCAACCTACTGATGTACTTGACTGTCCTACATATCTACATACGTGTAATTCCATTATATGTACCATTATTTGTACTATACTGTTCCATTCATACCACGGCTATGGGTTACCAATACTTTTTTGAGCCACTGTAGGTACTTAACAGCAATCCCCATGAGGTACTTCCACTCCATCAACACTAATTAAAAATGAGAGAGGACTTTTCATCTTTGTGAAACTAACAACCTGACTTTTCACCCCTTTTACCATCATCCTATCGCCTGGGAAACAGTAAGATTTATAAGGCAAAAATGTGTTCATGGTTTTCCCAGATATTGAGAAGGCATGTGGCAGTATTGCAAGAGAGAAGATATAGGAATGCCTTAGAAAGAGGAATGTGCGAGAGGAACTAGTGAGGAATGTTCAGATGCTGTACCAGCTGCATGCGTTTTGGTGGCGGACATTCATCCTGGTTCCAGGCCAAAAGTGGAGGCGTGCAAGGCAGAGCACTATCACCATTGTTGTTGATCACCATTGAATGACAAAATAAAGAACATCGAGAAAACCTCTGGTGAACTTAATGCTATGGCTGGGGAGAAACTGAGGACTGAGTACGGTAGAGACTCGGTGAATAGAGGTGTGACTTCTGTAACCATCACTACAAACTTGAAATAAACTTGCTTTGGAGTATTCTCCTATTATCCAAACTGTTAATATTCATGCATTATCATGCAGTATCAAAGTTGTATGTAAATCATTACATTCATTTAATGCGCATGCATGTGTGCATAGAATGCATAAGAAAAAAGAAAACTAACAGCTTAATTTATGTATGCTTAGTGTTGTACCGTTTCACAAGTGGTCTTTGGATGTCACAAAGATTGACTATTCAAGGTTAATTCACTACTCATCATGGTTGACACCATAAACCTAGTCGTTCAGTTAATTCACTACTCGTCATGGTCGACACCATACACCTGGTCATTCAGTTAATTCAACTTATCACTGGGAATGGAGGCACTAAGTCACTTTCAGTATTTAAACTAACCTTAACACTCGCATAACCCTTTCAGACCTGAAAGAAAACTGGCAGTGTGAATTTTTGTTTGTACGTCAAAAACTGACTAAAATGCTCTTAAATACATATATTTTTAGTTTATTCTACAAAATAGAAATTAACATCTGAAAAAAGCACCCGCACAACTGTGCGTGTCAGGACTTAATTCACTACTTACAAAAAAGAAAAATTGCCTCAATGCATGTGAATATACATATGTACATGATCAAATGTTTTATTTTACAGTGGGGAATAACTTAAAACAATTAAATCTTCGTTCAAACACAAGTAAACATTACATTTTCTACATTGAGGAAGAGTTTTGCTTTTACTGCCCTTTTGGCAGCAGCAACTTGTCGTCAGACCTGAAAGAAATCTGGAGGTGTCAAAACATCAGAAACTTACTAAAATGCTCTCAAATACATGTTTTTACAGTTTATTTTACAAAATAAGAACTATTGGCTGAAAAACAGAACCCACACAATTGTGCGTGTCAGGACTTCATTCACTACTTGCAAAAAATTAAAAAATTCAACTCAGTACATGGGAATATGCACATGTACATGATCAAATGTTGTATTTTACAATGTGGAACGATTTTAAACAATTAAAATCTTATACATTACATTTCTCATGTAGAGTACGAGTTTTGATTTCACAGTCCTTTTTGTGACAGCACCCAGCACTCCTGCATGCATTGCCTGTAAGGAAACCTAGCCCGCACATATGTCCGTATCAACATTCAAAACCTCATGGTATTACGTACAATGTTGTAAGTTCACAATTTACGTTTGCTACACAATTTACACACTTCATTGATTATATTCTGATATTCAGTAAAGCTTCTAGATTAATATGAATGCAATAAATAAATACTTACTTTAGGCATTACAGCTTCCCACCATCTTGCTAATGAACTGTATTTTTAAACTCTTCTTCCTACCCCCTGGTGGTCAAGTACTAAATAAAACCAGCTGGAGTACATGATACGTGTCCCGCACAAGCACTGCAGTCCAGTCTAGCGCCAAGAAAACATCAAATAAGCTCAGACATAAATAAAATACGAACCCGCACAATTGTGCGTACACGGTCTGAAAGGGATATGGTTAACAAAGTTCCAAACGTATCATAAACTGTGTTCACTCGTTATGCTTTATTTTACGCTGTTGGAAGAAATGTCAGCACCGGGCGAGTTGACTGTGCGGTTAGGGGTGCGCAGCTGTGAGCTTGCGTCCGGGAGATAATGGGTTCAAACCTCCCACTGTCGGCAGCCCTGAAGATACCAGCAGTTCTTAACTGGGCCTAATAGCTTAACACTCATATGTGATGTGGATTGCCATATTGGAATATATATACGATTTTTTACAATTTTATGCTAAACTTTTAACATTCAAAGACCGAACATTACTGCCTACTGGCCATGGGTACGTATTGCAAGGAGCAAGTATACTTGCACGACCGTAGGTCGGTAATGTCTTTGAGGTTGAGCCAGAGGTACTCCTGAAGCCTGTGGTAATATGATGGGGAGGGCCCACGTAAAATAAACGGTGGTTGGTTTGCATGGATGTTGATGGGGTGGAAGGAGTACCTTTGGCTGTAGGGCTGTTTTGTCTTATGTTATGTAAAAACAAAAAACAAGGCATCACTGGGATATGTGTTTAATTGACTGTACAGTTGAAGGTGTGCCGTAAAACTACCTCTGTCTATAATATTTATCCATTTACACAGGTGAAAAGTTATTTGTTGCCTAATGGCAACAGTATGCAGTAGAGGGTTAATTCAACTTATCACTGGGAATGGAGGCACTAAGTCACTTTCAGTATTTAAACTAACCTTAACACTCGCATAAGGTTAACAAAGTTCCAAACGTATCATAAACTGTGTTCACTCGTTATGCTTTATTTTACACTGTTGGAAGAAATGTCAGCACCGGGCGAGTTGACCATGCGGTTAGGGGTGCGCAGCTGTGAGCTTGCGTCCGGGAGATAATGGGTTCAAACCTCGCACTGTCGGCAGCCCTGAATGTGGTTTTCCGTGATTTTCATTTTTTCACCTGGCAAATGCTGGGGCTGTACCTTAATTAAGGCCACGGCCGCTTTCTTCCCATTATCGCCATAATACCTATCTATGTTGTGCGACGTAAAATAAATTATAATACCAATATAAATGGTCCGTTATTGGACATTATAAATTTTCCAGCTAACTCATTCCTAGTTGCCAGCGTTTCGCCACGTAAAATAAATTGTAAACGAAATGTCACCGCAATTTAGGGTAACTTATTATCCCTCACAAGTTCCGAACGAGACCATTGTGAAGATGCTTCCTTGTTGAAAAGCTAAACTGAGGTATCACTATGCTTGTCACATGTTGTTTTATATACCCATGGCCCTGGTAGAATCGTAACCAAGGTTGAATTGTCAGTGATAGCTCTGCAGTATAAGAATGCTATCTTTCACTTCACATTGGTCTATCATCTTTTGTTATTCAATAATAAATAGACTGAATTTTAGGAAATGCTTCTTTGTGTATCGGTGTATTTATTTACATTTATTTTAAAGTCATTTTGTTTCACTTCATGGCCGGGGTCAGTTGAACTTGCTAGAATCTGCCCGCTTGGCTAGGAGTTAGCAAGAACCTTACTTCTAACAGCATGCTGATATATCGAAACAGTCATGTGCTGTGAACCGTTCACTGTGGCGTAACACTACATCCACCGCTGTCAACTTGTTTGAAAGAGAACGTCGCAGACATAGAGAGACCAAGCGACAAGCAAGAAAGCTCTGTCAGTTACAACCCTGCCCTCCTGCATCCGTTCAGTGTGATTTGTGTGGGCGAATGTTTTTATGCCAAGATTGGTCTGTTTAGTCATCGCAAGCACATCCATAAACTGAGTTGAACAGATGAATCAATCAGTCAATACTGATCTGCATTTAGGACAGTCGCCCAGCTGGCAGATTCCCTATCTGTTGTTTTTCTAGCCTTTTCTTAAATGATTTCAAAGAAATTGGATATTTATTGAACATCTCCCTTGGTAAGTTATTCCAATCCCTAACTCCTTCCTAATGAATATTTGCCCCAATTTGTCCTCCTGAATTCCAACTTTATCTTCATGTTGTGATCTTTCCTACTTTTAAAGACACCACTCAAACTTATTCGTCCTCTAATGTCATTCCACGCCATCTCTTCATTGACAGCTCGGAACATACCACTTAGTTGAGCAGCTTGTCTTCTTTCTCCAAAGTCTTCCCAACCCAAATTTTGCAACATTTTTTAACGCTACTCTTTTGTCGGAAATCACCCAGAACAAATCAAGTTGCTTTGAAAAAGGGGCGACTTCTTCCTGTCCAGAGAGAACTTGCGCATAGGCTTTGCACTACAAAAATGTGTTTCTCCATGCCAGGAATGGGAAATTACAGTCTGGTTGGACAAAAAGGTATTTTGCTCCGATTCAGATAACCAGCTGAAGTGCTGTAATCCAGTTAGAAACTGTTACGAAGAGCACCTTCTCCATGTAACTAATCCATAGTGTCCACATTCTGGAAAGTCAGGGAAATAGGCAAAGAATCTGGGAAGTCAGGGAAATTTTTGCCAGTGATGGATTTGAGGGGGATACTTTTAGGCTCTAGTCTGCTGTAACCCGGGCTGTAGTAGCATTCTTTCTCAGGTATTCTTTTTACAAGAAGTGCACAACAATTCTACAATTTTTGTCATGCCCTTGTGTCATTTCTTTCAACCATTTTTATGTTATTCCTTTTTATTTTAGTTCTAGGATGCTTTCTTGGAACTCATGACAATGGCTAACAAGTAGTGTACTTTTAATAAACTTTGGCCAGATAATGAAGTGTTTCCCGAACTGAGTGGTTGGTTGGATTGGTAAATGATGCAACAAGTATATTGTAAGTGTGTTTTATATCGTTCAAACTTAGTAATATGGGTAAACAAGCAGTCATTTCTCATGCTAAAGGACCTACTCAGATAAAATACATGAAAGCTAAGTCTTCCCAGCCAACAATTTCTTTCTTTGCAAAGAATACCTCTACTCCATCTCCACTTGAAGATATGCAGCCAAGAGTTAGCACTACATCCACGGCTACAAAGGAATTAGCAGTGCCAAGAACAAGTCAAACGAGTTTTAAGACTTTCAGTGTGAATGATGTTATATCAGCTGAAGCCATATGGGCTCTCCACGTTTTCACTGGAAAGATGTCTCTCAACTCTTGTGATGAAACCTCCACAACATTCAAAACAATGTTCCAAGACAGTAAAATTGCTCAAACCTTTACTATGGGCAAGACTAAGGCTTCCTATGTTATAATAATGGATTAGTCCCATATTTTAAAGAAGTTTGTGAAATGACTTAAAACAGTGCTCTGACTACGTTGTTTGTTTTGATGAATCATTAATCAAATTTGTCCGAAGAGGACAAATGGACTTGTGTGTAAGGTTTTGGGATGTAAATCTTCAAAGAGTCGCAACAAGTTACTGAAATAGTGTATTTTTAGGCAGGGCAATTGCGGATCACTTATTAGATGGGTTTATACATGGACACTCCTTACCTTTAGGAAATGTTTTGCAAGTCTCAATGGACCGGGCGAGTTGGCCGTGCGCGCAGAGGCGCGCGGCTGTGAGCTTGCATCCGGGAGATTGTGGGTTCGAATCCCACTGTCGGCAGCCCTGAAGATGGTTTTCCGTGGTTTCCCGTTTTCACACCAGGCAAATGCTGGGGCTGTACCTCAATTACGCCACGGCCGCTTCCTTCCAACTCCTAGGCCTTTCCTATCCCATCGTCGCCATAAGACCTATCTGTGTCGGTGCGACGTAAAGCCCGTAGCAAGTCTCAATGGATGGGCCGAATGTTAACCTCAGTTTTATATAAAAACTTGAAAACCATCTACAACTGCTGAACCCCGAGGGCAGATTTCTTCTTGATATAGGCATATGCAGTTTGCATACACTGAATGGAGCCATGAAAACTGCGATCTCCAAAACTGACTGGGACTTTTTTCAATTTTTCCGGTCTCTGTACAATCTTTTTTAAAGATAGCCGTGCTCGATGTGCTGAATATACAGACATAACAACAAGCACTGCATTTCCTTAAAAGATCACTGCAATAAGATGGTTGGAAAATGGATGCTGTGTTGATCAAGCTCTTGAAATATATGATCACTCTGACAAATTTGTGACAGAGTACACTGAAAAAAAAAAAAAAAAAAAAAAACCCAACTTCAATACCTTGGAGAAGCTGTGAAGAATCCACTACTTAAGGCAAAATGAAGTGCTTTTAGAAGTATTTTGTCAGATGTTAAAATTTTCCTCAGAAGATTTCAAAGTCAGAAACCTGCATTGCCTTGCCTTTTTATGTCGCTTGAAGTACTTATGAAAAACATAATGATGAGAAAATGAAAAACTTACTTGATCAGCATGTTAGAAAAACTCAGAGAGAAAAGTCCCCTAAAATGATATTGCTCAAATCCAATTTGGCAATGGAAAGGATTAGCATCGTTCTTGAAAACTGCACAGCCATACAAGAATACGTGATAAAAGTGCTGAAAAGGCGAAACAACAGTTCTGTCTGCTAACCGAGGAAGCTCAGAACAATGCGGGAATCAACAAACAAATTAATGACTTTATTTCTAAAAGAACGGATGACGGGATTGGATGAATTTTACTATAATCTTTTAGGAGAAAATGAGAAATATGAAGATCTCTGGTCTGTAATGAAACGGTTTCATTTTATCCCATGCTTATTTATTTATTTATTTATTCACAAAGCACAAGATACAGCTACACTGAGCAAATTTCACTTGCACTGCCAACAGACTATTTAACCAACGTAAACTTTCATAATAAAATATAACAAACATAACAAAATATAACAAGATCAGGTACACAGCCTACTAATAACTGTCCAAATCGAAAACCATAAGAATGTCCATATTGATAGCCAAGTCGTCGTGGGTCAAGATGGCGGTATAATCCCTTCACATCAACTTATCTTTAAGAGGCTATTTACACATCTCTCGAATACACTTTTATTTGATGCTATATCGAGTTCTTGTCTCCTGTTAATATTGTTAAAGAGTGTCGGGAGGCGGATTAGGAAAGATCGTTGAAGTATTGAGTGCTGAGTGTGGGGAATGTAGAGAAGGTCTTTGGTTCTGGTGGAGCGGGAAGGAACACGGAGAGAGAAGAGTGAGACAAGATGTTCCGAGCGGTAATGCCCATTTAAGATCCCGTGGAGGAAACTCAGGTCAACTACCTGTCGCCTGATGTGCAGCGGTGACATATTAATTGCCATTAATACCTGCTGCGTAGACAGATTTCTGAGCTTGGGGTTTCTGTTCCTTACAATTGCAGCAAAGAAGGACACTGCTCTGTCTAACTGCTTAGTATTGGAGGGGGAGGCTGTTGTCCAAATAGGAGAGCAGTAGTTTAAGAGAGGTTGAATGATCGTGAGGAAGAAGTGACGAAGAGCAATGGGGTCAGAAATTTCTGTGAAGCGATAGAGAATGCCTAGTAATTTCATAGCCTTGGTTGTATATATTTCTATGTGGGTCTTAAATTGTAATTTTGTATCAAATATTACACCTAGGTCACGCTGTTGCGTAACTACGGTGATGGGCTTGTCGAGTAGGTAATATGATGTCGGTAGAGGAGATTTACGTAGTGTTATGGTCATGTGGCTGCATTTTTGTGGATTGGGGATAAGTTTCCAAGTACGGCACCAATTCGAGAGGGCATTAAGTGAGGACTGTAGCAGAGCTGCATCTCCTGGATTCCTGATCTCCCTAAATATCTTGCAGTCGTCAGCAAAGAGTAGGGTATTGGCTGTTTCGTTGAGTTCGGACGGCAGATTGTCCATAAACAAAGAAAACAGCAAGGGGCCAAGGAGCCTTGTGGGACACCGGACGTGACTGGTAACCATGAGGATGAAGTGCCTGATATTACCACTCTCTGCTTATGCATTTGTTGAGACAGGCTTTTCTGTCAATAAACATTTACGAGTCAAAAATCTTGTAGAAGAACCACTTATGTCCCAGAGAATAATTTTTGATAGTGTGAAACACGTTGGTGGTTCGAGGAATGTTACTATCAATAGAAGTATGCCTGACCTCGATCCAAGCTTCAAGAAGAAGGTATCAGTCATACCTGGAAAATAAAAAAGAAAAGCAATCAGAAGAGGAAAAGAAGAAAATGGGGGGAAAGGAAAATTAAATCACAATTGAAAGATTTGGAGGAAAAAAGTTGAAAATTGAAAGAGAAAAGCAGGATGCTGTAACTGAAAGGAAGAAGATAGTTCTAGAAGACAAAAACAAAAACAATAATCTTTTTGATAAATACAACATTTTCTTTTTCATTCCTATCTTTTCTGATTGATTTGTCTTCAAATTTTAAAACTGTCTTGAATGTAGACCTAGGTTAATTGGAATTCATTATATTCATCTACATTAGAATCAAAAGTTAATTGCTTTTGATCTCAAAAGTGCTTCAAATAGTATCAGATTGCTGTAGTAAAATAATTTTATTTTCGTATTTGAATTACTCTATTAATAAGTTAGTTGTACTTTGTTCCGTGAAAATGATAAGATAAAGGTAAATGTTAGGCCTACATACTACTTTTAAACAATTTGTTTATATATAAAGTGCCATCATTATAATTGTTTTTCCATAAATAATTGAAAAAAGGAAGTGGAGAGAGAATTAGGCCAGCTATTGGAATGGTGGAGGCTGGAATTTCCTGTTTATGTAAAACATGCTGTTTGGCGAATTAACTTGTCACTTAGTTTTCGTAAGCCAGGGAAATTTTTCTTAATAGGTCAGGGAAAGTCAGGGAAACTTGAGAGAACATTTCTGTGGACACTATATAATCACTTGGGCCACGTCACATGGGGCTTATTGGGGTGAATAAGTGGTGCTGGCCCAGGAGAGTTGATAGAGGTCACTCCACGTATGAATGTTTGGGAATATGTGGACATTTTAGTAGATGCTGTTCTTCCTAGTGTTTGGGCTATTTACCCTGTAAAAGACATTCCCATTATCAAGTTTGTGCAAGATAACTGCTCTGTTCACACTGCACATGTAACCAAAGCTTTCTTTGAACAGCATCCTGGCATTCACGTGCTTGACTGGCCTCCCAAGTTGGCTGACTTAAATGTAATAGAATATGTTTGGGTTCCAGGTCAGGAGAGGACAAGAGCAGCTCTGTTAACGCACTGCCATCGAGTTTGAGCAAATCTGAGGAATTAGACTTTTTCCAACAACTGATAGAGGGTATGGGGCATGGGCTGATTATTAACGTTCTGAAAGGGAAGAGGAACTCGTCACGCTTATTGTAAAGTCAGTATTTGACATAACTGTCTAGTTATTTAATACCCATTTCACAGTTAGTTTTGCGATAATTTCCATTTTTCTTTGGTTGAAATTATGTTACTATGGAGAGTGCATTATGTTTATTATTTTACCATATGTTTATTTTATTTATATATTTTGTAGAGAGATGTGGTAGGTTCATATTTTTTATAAGATATTGTTAAATTTTATAATGATAATTTGTTTTGAGATATTGCAATAATAGCATGTTTGTTGTATATTTTAGGATAAAATAGCAATACACTTCAGATTTATGTTCTTCTTGTTCAAGAAGTAAAATGTATTTTCATTTATTATTATAGACATACATAGTTAGTCTATAATAATTTATACATCAACATCCTATTTTAACATAGTAATTTTCTATTTATAGAAAAAATTCTATATCCGAGTTGGTAAATTACTGTATGATGATATAACTTCAGTAAAGTCCAGAAACAAGTTACAAACCATTAAATGATGTTTTAAAATTATAATTTGATATAACTAGTATCAAATACTTTTTTGGTTAAAAATCTCCTTACCGGGCGAGTTGGCTGTGAGCTTGCATCCGGGAGATAGTGGGTTCGAATCCGACTGTCGACAGCCCTGAAGATGGTTTTCTGTGGTTATCCATTTTCACACCAGGCAAATGCTGGGGTTGTACCTTAATTAAGGCCACAGCCGCTTCCTTCCAACTCCTAAGCCTTTCCTATCCCATCATCCCCGTAAGACCTATCTGTGTTGGTGCGACGTAAAGCCAATAGCAAAAAAAACTCCTTTACCTCTTGATACTGTAATTATCAAAGTGGGTTTTGTGCTACTGTACTTCAATACATCCACCACTGTGCCCGTTTCAATCAGAGCAAAGTCTTGTAGCGGACTATTTACCTGCAGCAATGCGCTTTAATTGAGGAGGTGGGTCACTGTGCCTTTAGCACTAACCGTTTACTCCCTTCTCTCCTTTTTTGGTACCAACTGGAGTGGCTTTCAACACTACTTCTTCACTCCTTCCCCTCCTTTTCAGTAATGGAGTAGGGCACTATTTCTGTGCACATGTGTACTAGTTTTGAAAGCAGAAATACATTGTACATAATTTGCCATTTGAAAAGCCTTGGATATTTCAATGAAGTCAAGCATCAACTAGTAGCTCTCCTTCCGTTCTTCATTCCTTTTGTGGGAATAGTTAATTATCATTCTCCTTCCACCATTCCTCTTCCATCATTTTGTACCAGCCCAGGTTTCTTCTTCTTGCACTCCTCTTTATTGAATTGATCCACCTTGTTCTAGATTTCCCTCTCGCTCTCTTTCCCTTGAACTTCATCTCCATCATCTGCTTGGTATTCTTCTCTCCTCCATTCTCCTTACAAACCAAACCATCTTAGTTTATTCCTAATGATTCTCTCTTCGTCGCCATAAGACCTATCTGTGTCGGTGCGACGTAAAGCCCCTAGCAAAAAAAAAAAGAAAGATTCTCTCATTTGGGTTTTCTATTTTGACATCCTTTCTAACATCTTCATTTCTCACTCTGTCTTCCTTTGTTTTTCCTATCATACTTCTTAGGTGTTACATTTTGCTGGCTTGAATTCTACTCTCCTCCCTACTTGCCACCGTCCAGGTCTCAGCCGAATAAGTCAGTATGGGTGCATAATACATTTTGTACATTATCTATTAACATTTCCTTGGTACTTCCTTATTCCAGATAAAGTTTCGTACTCTCAGGTACAATGCATCGCCCTGTTGCGCTCTCTTGCTAATCTCCATGTCCAGCCTTGTATTCTGCATTAATTCATTCCTAGGTATTTGAAATGTCCACCAGTTTTCACAATGCCTTTCCCTTGTCTTTCGCCTCTTGATATCACCATGGTCTTGCTTTTCTCTGCACTGATTTTCACACCATACTTTTCAGTTTTCTCATTCACTACATCAAGTTGTTCTTGTACTTCTTTACTGTTCGGTACAGATGAATGCAGTTACCAATTGATGACCTAGGCTTTCTTTTGGTTTGTGATACCATTTCCTATCAATTTGTCTCTTCTTATGGTCAAACTTTGCCAAATCTTTTCCCTCTCACCAATTTGATTACATACTGGATAGAGACTGCTCACCAGTTTTGTTCCAGCCAGGGATATACTCTTTGTGTCGGACTCTTGGAACATTTCAAGAAGTAAAAGACAGCATATTGTCTACAGATAGTTTATTTATCTATTTGGGAAACCAAAACAGCGAGAAGCCGAATTACAGAGTTCCGCAATGAAAAATATGTATGCAGTGGAGCAGCACAATGCAAACATAAAAAAATAAGTGGAGAACAATGAGGAAAAATTATCTAATGATAAACAGAGAGGGGGAAAAAATTAAAAACTAACAAAATAACTGTAGAAATACAACAATTAACAACAAAACATAAAGGCAAAAAAACAACGAGGAAAATTAAAGATTGAATAAAATGAAGAGAAGAACTTACAGCTAGGCACAGTGAGATAATTACAGATATAACACATAAGTAACGGTATAGTACATTTTAAAAAACAATACATTATGTACAATATAGGGGACAGCATTGAGTAGAGGAGAAAGGAATATGAAGAAAATGAGCTAGGTTAAGTTATGGAAGAGTAATAACTTCATCTCCCTATTACTATAGGCTTCCTTTCTCTCCTTTACAATTTTGTCCATAACCATTAGAAACAAAAGAGGTGAAAACACACCCTCCATTTTAGTTCAGTTTCATTTCTGTCTTTCCAGCTGGTGTGTGTACACTGCTGATGCAGTTGTACATTGCTTGCACCATTTCTACAGTATGTGCACCCAGTCTCTTTTTGACCATTGTTTGCAAAACCTTCTCCATGGGAACACTCATATGCATTTGTTAAATTTAACAATGTCATGACCAGAGCCTTTCCATATGGACATGGCTATAGCTGTTTTTCCTTGTTATTTAATTTGTAAAGAACTCGTTAATATTAAGTTTCCTCCATGTGTGATTTAAATCATCAACCTGGACAAAAATGAACCTAGTAGTCTATTATACTGACCATTCAGCCAAGGAGTCAGTCTGTACTAAATAAATAATATTATTTTATGTGGAATGACCCATTATAATTCGAATATCAGTCCTTGTCTCCATACAGTATTGAAGACAGCTTTCAGGTCTGCAAAGAATGCAGATATTGCAGTGCCTCTTTGGAATCCAACCTCAGTGTAAGTTGTTAGTCTAGGACTTGACCAACACATACGATTCTGCCTGAATGCAGCTTATTGTTTAGGGATCATTTCAGTGATCGCTCACTCGATCCTCTTGTAGATAAGTCTCTCGAAAGTATTGTAGCATACACTCAGTAGCACTGTTGGGCAGTAGCTATCTACCTGGTTATCAGGGTTTCAATATTGCAGTAAACTTGCTTTCCTTGAATTCATGTGGCAGATTAATAAAATGTTGGAGTAGAATTTAGCCAACATTTTAGTCTACCTTTTATCAGAAACTTAGAAAATATGCCATCAAACCAACCTGTTTGAGATCTTTGATAACATTATCTACTTCTAGATTTGTGAATGGTTCTGAGTAGGTTAAGTACTATTGAATAATGTATTTCAGTAGTTTGAGCCACTGCTTTACTTGGATTATATACTTTTTATCTGACGGTATTCGGGATACACTCACAATGTGAGTTCAAGGTGACAAAACCCTTCCCATTACAGCGGCAAGCTCTGTTGTCACCGAGAGTTTGGCAAAGATTCCATCTTTCTTTCTGGACTGTTTAAAATCAATGGTTTCTACAGTACTGTTTCACTTCTGCCAGCAGCATTCATCCAAGCTGTGTAAGAGGGTGTCAACTACTTCAGAGAATCATCACTGGATAGATACTTCTCATATCGTGCCTCACTAGTTTTGTTCCAGTTTTGTTTCTGTAGGCCTCTTGGAACATTCTTCTTGCAAACTGAGATCACTGAACCAGTGAAATGTGTGTAGCTGGATGGAATAGGTGGAGTGAACAGGAATGTTCCTGAAGTCTGTGCTGAAGTGACCTCAATTGGGTTTATTAAAATTCCAGCAAGATTGAGGAGTACAATTTACCAAAGATGGGAACAGGTCTATGATACCTAGGGGAAAGCCCTTGTGGTTGGGAGGACAATGCCTTTCACTTCTTCATTGACAAAGTATAGATATGGATTGTATTGTTTCTTCCAGTGAGTTGATAATTGATTGTTGATGAATTGGCCACTAGTACATTGTTGCTCGTTTAGCATCACCCATGGTATACATACAGGTTAAGAGTTGGGAAATCCTACAGACATGAACAGGATTCCCCCTCTAACAGTATATTGGGTGGGGAAATAAATTTGTTCCATTCAACTATGAATATTTGCCTGATGAAACTGCACACTCATTGTGCAGCCGAAGCAGAGAAGTTGTTTAGATCACCGTAATGAAGGGTTCAACAACATTTTCAGCTGCAATTTGCTGTACATTCCACTGACACAGATAGGTCTTATGGTGACAATGGGATAGGAAAGGACTGGGGGTGGGAAGGAAGTGGCCGTGGCCTTAATTACGGTACAGCCCCAGCATTTTCCTGGTGTGAAAATGGGAAATCACAGAAAACTACTGTATTTAGGGCTGCCAATAGTGGGGTTTGAACCTACTATCTCCCAAATGCAAGCTCACAGCTGCATGACCCTAACTGTATGGCCACTTGCTCGGTACATTGTCAGCTGTATAATGGTTTATGACTGTGTAATCATAAGCATCTGTTACACTCTAGCTAGTTTAGTGCTTATCAAAATGAAAGTGTAAAGGAGTGTTTTAGGCACCTTATATCTTTATATCGCTGTACAAACCCAGAAGAAAATTTGTAGTTTTTAGGCAAAGATTCTGTAACTGATTGGAGATGCTGGAGTAGTTTTCAAGATTTGGGTGGGGGAGGTACAGTAAATTTCTTCTGTTTCATTATTTGATGTATGGGTATTTCACCATCTGATACACAGCAATAATAAAAAAGTTGCATGCATAAGTCCCAACCATGACCATATGGAGACATTTCTTTACTTCAAAAAAAGGTAAGCAATGTAACTATAGAGATAGATGCTTGTGCTAGTGGTGATAGTGATTATTATTTCAAGAGAAAGTACAACTAGGCAACCATCCTCTATAACACTAATCAGAGAAAAAATGAAAGGGTAAAAAAAATGAAGGTATTGGTCAAAGAAAGGAAATGGAGAAAAAAAATGAATATCCACAGCCTGTTTCCAGTCATTCGACCAGGTCAGGAACGGAATGAATGAAGCCCCCATCTAGCGGCGAGGATAGGAATTGTGCCGGTTACCAAAGCCTGTTGCACTCCTCCGGGGCAATGTTTAATAAATGACAGATTAAATGATATTGGGGAGTGTTGCTGGAATGAATTTGACAGGGAAAACCAGAGTACCCAGAGAAAAACCTGTCCCGCCTCCACATTGTCCAGCACAAATCTCACATGGAGTGACTGGGATTTGAACCACAGAACGCAGTGGTGAGAGGCTGGCGTGCTGCTGCCTGAGCCACGGAGGCTCTTAAAGGGAGAGAAGAGCTGAAAAATAAAGGACTCCCTAGGCCTCATGACCTAATACCGTTGGGGTCAGAAAAGAACAAGAGTTGACGAGTGGAGGTCGGATAGGATAGATGAAAGTGAAGAGCCTGGCACAAGTAAATGCCAGGACTCAGCTAAGGGCCCGATGGTCACCAAACCACACACCTACGTTAAGAGCTTCTGGTGCCCTTTTAGTCACCTCTTACAACAGGCAGTGTTTTCCATGGGTGTATTCTACTCGTACCTCTCACACCCAAAGGGGTGGATGCTTGTGATAAACCAGGTGAACAGATTACTTTGTTGTTGTAACCTTGATTGTGATGATCTGGGCAAATTCTCTGCTTCACCTTCATCAGGTAAATATTCATGGTTGCATGGAATGGACTTACTTCCCCATCCGATATATTGGAGATTTCGGTATCCACCATCCAAACTAGAGATATGATGACACAGACGAACACAGTTCCCAATTGATGACCTAGGCTTTCATTCGGTTTGTGATGCCATTTCCTGTTAATTTGTCTCTTCTTCTGGTCAGATTTTGCCAAATCTTTTTCCTCTCACTAACTTGATTTAGTGGCTCTTTATCTGTAATTCGATCTACCCCTCTCACTATCAGCATTTTCTGTAAGACCACATTTCAAAAGCTTCTGTTCTCCTTTCTTCTGAGCCAGTTATTGTTCATGTTTCACTTCCATTTCACCTGTACCACACATCTTAGAATAAAGAATACAGTAGATCCTTTTGCCTCCCATGTAGTGAGTGAGCTTCTATCTACTGTGAAGATACGATGGCTGAAAACAAGTAGTGGCAACATATGAAAATATACAGAACTATTTATTGTAGAACCATAAAACCTCTACCGATCTTCAAAGTAATCCCCTGCAATATGTCGCTAGATGTGTGGAAAGTAGGTTACCAGTAACAGGGCCGCCTGTGTTGATCCCCGCAACAGAGCGGTGTACTACTTAAAGTATGGCATCTTGTGTCTGGAGACGATTCCCTCGGAGTGGTTTCTATAGTTTGGGAAACAAATCAAAGTCACAGGGACTTGTCCAGTGACTTGATGCCATGTGGCCTGCAAATAATCCTATTTCAATTTCTGTACATTCAGATATATAATGATTTGTCACTGAGTGACAGATAAACAAATTCAAACAAATACAGTGCATATATCTACCATTTATCACCATTGGAGATATTACCTCCCAGAAGTTTTAGTCTAACCTCTGAAACTCAAGATTTACCCAAGGTTTATTCAAATCCACTTCACTTCTCTAGCTAAAACTAATACACCTTTGTGATCCACATTTTCTTTTTTTGTACAAAACTCAAAGGACACAATTGGTTTGTTTTGAAAAACCTGGTTGACCCAGATGGAGCCATGGGTAGAAGCTAGTATTGGTTATAAAATTGCTTGCCAAGCAAGTTATCCTACTATAATTGAAAAATACTTTATACAGATGTACCAGAGCAGTGTAATAGTTTTATTAAAACATGTGTATATGGTGAATGTTTCCAGGTTGAAGAGGACCGTCCAATGCAGCAAGGTCACAGCCAAGTAGCCGAGTCTCCAACTGCAATTAAACAACGTTATGAAGACACAGCCTATACTATTTTCAAGGTGACTATATAATTTTGTTGCAGCTCTTAATTTAGGAACCCACTTTTGTTGATAATGATTTAATTATTACACTGACTGACAGAGCAAATGCAACACCAAGAAGGAGTGGTTTGAAAGGGATGAAAGTTGGGGAAAAAACAGAGACGGCACGGACGAATAATTGATGTTTATTTCAAACCGATATGCAGGTTACACAATGCGCACGGCATCGACTCAGTAGGATGTAGGACCACCGCGAGCGGCGATGCACGCAGAAACACGTCGAGGTACAGAGTCAATAAGAGTGCGGATGGTGTCCTGAGGGATGGTTCTCTCCATTCTCTGTCAACCATTTGCCACAGTTGGTCGTCCGTACGAGGCTGGGGCAGAGTTTGCAAACGGCGTCCAATGAGATCCCACACGTGTTCGATTGGTGAGAGATCCGGAGAGTACGCTGGCCACGGAAGCATCTGTACACCTCGTAGAGCCTGTTGGGAGATGCGAGCAGTGTGTGGGCGGGCATTATCCTGCTGAAACAGAGCATTGGGCAGCCCCTGAAGGTACGGGAGTGCCACCGGCCGCAGCACATGCTGCACGTAGCGGTGGGCATTTAACGTGCCTTGAATACGCACTGGAGGTGACGTGGAATCATACGCAATAGCGCCCCAAACCATGATGCCGCGTTGTCTAGCGGTAGGGCGCTCCACAGTTACTGCCGGATTTGACCTTTCTCCACGCCGACGCCACACTCGCCTGCTGTGACTATCACTGACAGAACAGAAGCGTGACTCATCGGAGAACACGACGTTCCGCCATTCCCTCATCCAAGTCGCTCTAGCCCGGCACCATGCCAGGCGTGCACGTCTATGCTGTGGAGTCAATGGTAGTCTTCTGAGCGGACGCCGGGAGTGCAGGCCTCCTTCAACCAATCGACGGGAAATTGTTCTGGTCGATATTGGAACAGCCAGGGTGTCTTGCACATGCTGAAGAATGGCGGTTGACGTGGCGTGCGGGGCTGCCACCGCTTGGCGGCGGATGCGCCGATCCTCGCGTGCTGACGTCACTCGGGCTGCGCCTGGACCCCTCGCACGTGCCACATGTCCCTGCGCCAACCATTTTCGCCACAGGCGCTGCACCGTGGACACATCCCTATGGGTATCGGCTGCGATTTGACGAAGCGACCAACCTGCCCTTCTCAGCCCGATCACCATACCCCTCGTAAAGTCGTCTGTCTGCTGGAAATGCCTCCGTTGACGGCGGCCTGGCATTCTTAGCTATACACGTGTCCTGTGGCACACGACAACACGTTCTACAATGACTGTCGGCTGAGAAATCACGGTACGAAGTGGGCCATTCGCCAACGCCGTGTCCCATTTATCGTTCGCTACGTGCGCAGCACAGCGGCGCATTTCACATCATGAGCATACCTCAGTGACGTCAGTCTACCCTGCAATTGGCATAAAGTTCTGACCACTCCTTCTTGGTGTTGCATTTGCTCTGTCAGTCAGTGTACTATATCGGACACACAAAGGGCTTCCAGGTCAGAGAGGATGAGAAAGTTCTGTATTGATTTAAGTGCTCCAATGTGGGCATAAAATATGTAAATAATAAATAAATAAATAAATGTATTCAGTCAGGACAAATATTTCAGGTTCCCAATGGGAATCAACATCTGTATCATCTGATGGCCAGGTAGGCATCAATTTTTTGAAAATGAGACAAAGTCTCTCATAGCGCATTAGCACTGCCGGTGGCTCCAAGTAGCCTACGCAGTGGTCTCCACAGGGTCGGTGGATGGGGAGTGGGTCTTGGCCCACAAGTGGTCACAGCTGGTCCACGATCCAACAGCTCTGCACTCCAACCGAGCAGAGGAGGGGTGGCCACGGTTCTATTGTGGCTCTACACCGCTGCATTCGGGAGATGGGACAGGGCTTGACCTCACGGCTGGCCCCAACCGTCGGCGTCCTGAGAATGGTTTTCCGTGGTTTTCCATCCTCCTGCACTAAGGCGAATGCCGGGACAGTCCTTAGTATAGGCCACGGCTGCCAACCCCCTCACCTTCTCCATACATCTTTACCGTAAAAAATCTCCCAGCCTGAGAGACGGCATTACCATCTAAGAGGCCCGTCTCCCCCTTCAGGGGAGGAATAAATAATAATAATAATCGTATGGCCTCAGCTACCGTGTGCAGACATTTCAATTTGACGCCATCTGGCTGTCTGCTCGTCAATTTTGATGTTCCGTTTTACTCTAGGCCCCCACTGGATGGCAGACCGGGTAAACCGAAACTCTCTTGAGCGTCTATGGCTGAGATTTAATGAATTTTGTCGGGTAAACACCAAATGTGTCACCAGAGGTCTTTTACATGCCGACATCGTACGACATGGAGTGTCAAATGGACTTTTTTCCGCCCTTCAAAAATCCGACTACCTCTGCCGGGTTTGAACCCGCTGTCTTGGGATCCGGAGGCCGACACTCTACCGCTGATCCACAGAGGCAGCTAGGGGAGGAATGAAAACATTTTAGTAGTAGTAACCTCCAAGGCCGTCGGTGGATGCAGAGTGGGTCTTGTCCCACAAGTGGCCACAGCTGGTCCACGATCCAACAGCTCTGCACTCCAACCGAGCAGAGGAGGGGTGGCCACGGTTCTATTGTGGATCTACGCCTCTGCATTTGGGAGATGGGACAGGGCTGGACCTCACGGCTGGCCCCAACCGTCGGCGTCCTGAGAACGGTTTTCCGTGGTTTTCCATTCTCCTGCACTAAGGCGAATGCCGGGACAGTCCTTAGTATAGGCCACGGTTGCCAACCCCCTCACCTTCTCCATAGATCTTTACCGTAAAAAATCTCCCAGCCTGAGAGACGGCGTTACCATCTAAGAGGCCCGTCTCCCCCTTCAGTGGAGGAATGAAAACATTTTAGTAGTAGTAACCTCCAAGGCCGTCGGTGGATGCAGAGTGGGTCTTGTCCCACAAGTGGCCATGACTGGTCCGTGGCCCAACAGCTTTGCACTCCGACTGGTAACCGAGCAGAGGAAGGGTGGCCACAGCTCTATCGTGGCTCTATGCCTCTGCATTTGGGAGACAGAAAAGGGCTGGACCTCACGGCTGGCCCCAACCGTCGGCGTCCTGAGAATGGTTTTCTGTGGTGTTCCATTCTCCTGCACTAAGGCGAATGCCGGGACAGTTCCTAGTACAGGCCACGGCCGCCAACCTTCTCACCTTCTCCGTAACAAATCTCCTGGCCTGAGAGACGGCATTACCGTCTAAGAGGTCCGCCTCCCACTTCACGGGAGGAATGAAAACATTTTAGTAGTAGAGTAGTAGCCTCCACGGTATGCAACTGCCAACTGATGAGCCCAAATTAGCACACTGGGGCGAAACACTGGCAACCAGGAATGAGTCAGCTGGAAAATTTATAATGTCCAGTAACGGACCAACTATATTGGTATTATAATATAACTTTATAGATACAATTTGATACGTATTACCTTTTAATGGCAGCCTGTAAATACTGATGAGTCGTCGAAAGTACAACACATTATCAACAGAGAAGCGAGGAGGTATTCTTATTTCTAGAAATTATTAATGAATTTTATCTCAGTCAGATTTGTGATTTCCCTACTAGGAATGATAATTTTCTAGACTTTATTTTAGTCTCAAACGAATTACTTCGGAGTGGAGAGTGCGTCAAAACTGAAAATGTAATTCACTCAGATCACCAAGCCATCGAAATCTTCCTGCCTATGCCAAGGACATTTCACTTCAAAGCGCAAAACAAAGTCATATTTGCATGGAAGAAAGCTGATTTTTCTTTAATGAGGGACCTTTTATCCCTGTGCCCCTGGGATATGATTAAAGAGTCTCACTCTGTGGATGAAGCTGTGAGCACTTTTTATGACTTACTATATGCGGTCATAAAAGACAGCGTACCATTTCAAAAAATTAACATCAGAAAATATCCTTCTTGGTACGACTCGGAACTAATCCAGAAACTGAAGGAAAAAGAAAGGGCGAGAAGGAAATACAAACGATTAGGCCAAGAGTGCGACTATGTGCAGTTTTCCACATTACGAAGTGAATGTAAAAAACTGCAGCGTGCTAAGTACAGGGACTACGTTAGGTCGGTAGAAGATGACGTCATCACACGCCCTATGCGCTTTTGGAATTTCATTAATAATAAAAGAAAATCTTCCCGTCTGCCTCCCACTATGCACATAAACGGAACTGAAATCCACAATAAAGATAAAATTCTAAACACATTTGCGCAAACTTTCGCGAAGTACCATTCTCCTTCCGAGCCCTGCAATTCAACTTTTTCTCCCCCATTTTCAATAGATCCAGTGTCTATTCAAACTTCTGTGGTAGAAGTGAGATGGATCCTGTCATCGGTGGATATCAACAAATCATGTGGGCCTGATGAGATACCTGGCATCGTCCTCCGTGAATGTGCTTCCGAACTGGCAATTCCACTATGTAAAATTATAAATAAATCATTTAAGTGTGGGTGTTTTCCAGCCGAGTGGAAAAAGTGTTACGTAATTCCTATCTTTAAGAAAGGTGATAAGATGTTGTTCGATAATTATAGACCAGTAGTGCTGCTCTCACTTTTATCGAAGGTGGCGGAGAAAGTCGTATATAATCGCCTGTATGACTCTTTTAGTCAGTACATAGACCCATCTCAGCATGGATTTGTTAAAAGCAGGTCAACTGTTACCGATCTGGCAGTTTATTTATCTTCAATTTCCGATGCATTGGACAAAGGTAAACAGGTTGATGTGATATATACTGATTTCTCCAAAGCCTTCGACTCTTTACAACACGAAGCCTTATTGAGAAAGTTGTCTGCGTATGGAGTGTCTGGGAGTATTTTTGAGTGGCTAAAGAGCTACTTGACAAAACGAATATGTTTTGTCAAGTCTGAGGGTTTGATCTCTAACCCCAATCAACCTTCATCTGGCATCCCACAGGGATCACTGTTAGGGCCTTTTCTGTTTGTTTTGTTTCTAAATGATATTAGTACAGTCGTTCAGACCAGTGAATGTCTTTTGTACGCTGATGACTTGAAACTATATAAAGTCATAGAAGAAGACAGTGATGGCAATTATCTACAAGAGGATCTGAAGAAAATATGCGAGTGGTGTGATAAGTGGTCCCTTAAAGTGAATAAATTCAAGTGTGGTGTCATGTCATTTACTCGGAAATTAACACCTGTATTTTACAGGTATAAAATCAGTGAAGAAAGTTTAAATCGTGTGGAGGAGTTTAATGATCTAGGTGTAATTCTTAGTAACAGGAATGGCTTATCCTTTGAGAAACACATCGATGGTATTATAAAGAAATCTTTCAGACTCCTGGGGTTTGTCAAGAGGAATTGTAAAGATTTCAGTAATATTTCATGTGTCAAAACACTGTTTTGTTCCCTGGTGAGACCCTGTCTCGAGTATGGTTGTGAGGTGTGGCTCCCGTATCAGAAAGGCCACATACACCATCTCGAAAGAGTACAGATAAGGTTCATGAAGTAGATTAGTTTCATATTCCCGGGCATGCCACTCTCTTCAAGCAGGTATGAAGAGTTTGTAAACATTCTTGGAATGAATACGCTGACAACGCGCCGAAAGTGTGCGAACGCGATGTTAGTGATTAAATGCTTGAAGAGTAAAGTGGACAGTCCGGCTATATTGGGGTTGATCCCACTTCATGTTCCAAGCAGACGAACAAGGCAGAAATGTACATTCCACCTGCCCAAATGTAGGACGGTTGCGCATGAAAATTCTTGGCTCATGCAAGCCCTTAGGACAATAAATCAGCTGGAAAGGTCACTCGAAATTTTTCACCACCCTTCCATTGCAATTCGTAAAGTTCTTCTCAAGGAAGGAACGTGATAATTTTGTAAATTATGTGAATAATCTGTATAAAACATGTGAAGATTTTTATCTGCTTGTATATATATTTGTATGTATATTATTTAATTTTTTAAAAATTTAATTATTTAATTTAATTTTCTAATTAATTTTTCTATTACATCATCTGTAATTGGGACATACTGTAGGTGATAAATAAATATATTCTATTATATTCCTTAATACATGGAAATATATAATTATATGTGTGTGGAGGGATGTATTAATTGCTGTATGTTTCTGTGGTGGATTCTCCAGTTCTTCAGCCATGTGGTACAGCATGAAGATGAGAGGTAAACAGTCCAGAATGACGTCACATGCATGTGCAGTAGAGCTGATAACAGTCTAACTCTCAGCGAAAGAGAAGTTGACGACCAGCCTATATAATGGGACTGGTTCTGGTCGCCTTATCTTATTGGAGTCGTCATCACCTCTTCCTCTGACCTCCAACATGGCAGCTACCTTCAAGCATTTATATGTCACCTGCATGTTTCCCATGTCTCATATCCATATAGAAGACTTGGGAGTACAACGTATTTGTACAAGAGAAGCTTGGTAGAGCTCTGAATAATAGACGAATGCTGGTAATAATGCCACCTGATTTGTACAGATCGAACGCCCTTTTAAGAGAGTACTATAAAATCTACAAAAACCCCCAACTACCGGTACAAGAAGACATCCCTGCGCTCAATCTTCAAAGGTCAAAGTCACACCATCCACCTTTGCGTGATGTTACTGACATGACCCGCAACAACTTTTAACGCTGTGAATGTTGGAAAGACCACTAGGAATCTTCAATATATTTGTCCCTTTACAACGTATTTTCTGGTGCGCAAATTATTAGTGGATTCTATCTACCGTGCAAGCAGTGGGTCACTCTTAACAGAGTTTGGACAGGCCATGGAAGATGCAGGGACTCACTCTACAAGTGGAACTGCGTATCGTCACCGGAATGCGACTGTGGCACCCCGCGACAAACCATTGCTCACATTGTTGGCAGCCATGTGCTTACTCGGGTAGCTGGGCTGATTTCTTTATACCATCAGATGCAGTGTTAGAGTGGATGGAAGGGCTGGATATCCTTATATGAAATAATGTTTTCTTGTTATTGTAATATATTCACTTGTATATATGTAGATTTTATGCCATACATGAAATAAATAAAATACTGGTAGAAGTAGCTTGGGTGTGAATGGCATGTGTAATATGCTGAAATGGAAACGGCGTATGTCTTTTAGTGCCGGGAGTGTCCAAGGACATGTTTGGCTCGCCAGGTCCAAATCTTTTGATTTGACTCCCGTAGGCGACCTGCACGTCGTGATGAGGATTAAATTATGATGAAGGCGACACATACACCCAGTCCCCATGCCGGCGAAATTAACCAGTGATGGTTAAAATTCCCGACCCTGCTGGGAAATGAACCTGGGACCCCTGTGATCAAAGGCCAGCATGCTAACCATTTAGCCATGGAGCCAGATTGTAATATGCTGATGGGTGTGAAGGCCCTGGGGAGAGTCTACTGAAAGCTCAAGGAATATGTCTAGGTATTTGTCTTGGTAGGGGTACAACCTGTGGAAGTATGTATCTTTCTGATCTGCCTGCCAACCTCCAACCTTTTCCATCCCATGGGGACATTGATAATGTTCCAGCCCAGAAACTGTCATGCCTTCCACGTCTTTATCCACATGCATACCCGTTGTACTTTTGAGCAATGGAAAGAAACAAACAAGTATCAAATCAGAGAAAAGGGAGACATAATAGGGTAAACACAATGACAAGTCAGTGTGGAAAGGAAGAGCAACAGAAGGGGGAGATAAGAACAAACATGAAAACACACAAGGACAAGAATGGTCTCCAAATTTTCATACAAAGTTTCTTCAAATAGATGAGCTTTCTCCTCATCAGTCCCGGTTCTGTTTCTTCCGAACCTCTGCCAAGCTTGTTTCTGCTTCTCACCTTCATCAGGGTGGAGGTGGCCAGAATTACATTAATGTAGATGTGATGAGTAAGTAGACACGTTGTTTCTTTGCAGGAGCAGCAGCAGGAGCTCAAGTCATCGAGAGGTTTCCTCAGTTACGGCAGCAGTCGGCGGGCCGTGGAGTACAGTAACTTTGGCAACGGCTCTGTGGTAGTTCACAAGCCAGGTCCTAGTCCGGTGCTGGCCAAGTCGGTCGAGTCCCAAGTATGTGTGCTTTTATAAGTGCTGAGGGTGCTGGCGGAGGGTGCTATTGGCTAGAGATTTATTTTTCGAATTGTTATTACATTGTATGGCTCTAACAAGTCTGATGTAGTTTTGTATATTTTTATATTATAAATGTTCAATAAAAGATCTTGTGGTACCAGCACACTTCAGATGTAGTTTATATAATTAATCATTTTACCATAAATGTACTGCATTTCTTTAAATTTGCAATCCTTTATCCATAGAGACTTCAAATATAAGCATACATTTTTTAAACATTAACTTATATAGGTTTCTGGCAACAATGTAAGAGGACAGGGCTAGGTTTTGGGAAGGATGTGGCCATGGCCTTAGTTAAGGTACAGCCGCAGCATTTGCCTGCCGTGAAAATGGAAAAGTACGGAAAACCATCTTCAAGGCTGCGGACAGTTGGGTTTGAAAGTACCATCTCACGAATGCGAGCTTATAATTACTTGGCCTGTTCTACGCAACCAACTCCCTCATTAAAAGCGTACATCTTTCTTATCCCAGTCCATTGTTCTGTCACACTGAGCACCATGTTTCCTGAAAAATATTTGCATTCTGTCCAAGCTCGACACTTACTAATTCTGTCATGTTGTGAGCAGATATGTTCAAGGAAATTTGAAAAGAAGTTGATAAGAAATATAGTCGAGGTGGTGCAAAATTCAGCATCTATTAAGAAGACTAGATCATTCTTATCTGAATCAAGAGGAGAGATTTGTCAAGAAGCAACATTGCCTTCGTTACAAAAAAAAAAAAAAAAAAAGATAGGGAATGTGCTTATGAAGTATGTGAAAGGTAGGGTAGGTGCTTCTGTAAATGACCATTTAAAGACCATAAGATTGCACATATACATTTGATCATTGAAATTAAGAATTCAAGGCTGCACCTTAAGTAAGGCCATGGTTGCTTCCTTCTCAGTCCTAACCTTGTCCTGTCCCATTGTTATCATAAGCCCTACCTGAGTCGCAGTCGTGGCGATTAGGCGATTCCCACTTTGGGAAGAAAAATACAATTTTTATTCCACTTTAGCCACCTGAAACTGGGAATTATTAAAAAAAAAAAAGCAATTTGTACAAACCCTGTTGTCTTTCCAGCTAATTATTTCCTTTAATTTCTTTAATTATTAAGAACACTTTTAGCGGAAATACGCACAATACGTCGTTTGTCCGAATTGGAACTGTACAGCGTCATAGCATTAGTGGAGACTCACGGGGCAATGCGACGAAGGGTAGCAGGGGTATATTTTTGCGAAGGTTGCACACTTGCCGCATGCATTCGTCGATCTGGCAGTCCCACTCAATCAATAGAGTATGTCTGTTCATTTCTACCTAATGTATGTTACTTTTGTAGTGTGTAGTCAAATACTAAATTACTTTTTAATTGTATAATCACACCGTATTTCTATTTAATTGTAATACATGCATAATTATTGTTCCTTTGGTTAAAGTTTTATTGTATAGTACTATCATTACTGCACTTAAGGGGGTGAAACTGATTCCTGCCCGTGGTACCCCTGCTAAGGAAGTTGGAAAATATTTTTCTATTACCGAACTGAACATCAGCATTCGACAGCTAGATAATCCTAGTGATCTCCTGGCTAAAAACTCATCACAATGACAAAATCTAATGCAAATGGTCCTTCTAAGGGCCTGCTATGTAGAAATCTAGGACCAATGATGAGAATTCTCCAGCTCAACATGAGTCGAGCTAAGGGCGAGCTACTATCGAGAATATCCCTCAATAAAAATATTGACTTGATTGTTATACAGGAAACTCATGCAGCATATGAAGCTCAACTGCACTGTAGAGGAAAAATTCCTGACTATGATCTTTTAGGAGTTACATTCCATCATGCATACGGGGTCGCAACATATGTACGACATGCTGTTGAAAATGCCTCACTGTGCACTACAAGTACTGCTGAAAACATCCACTCTGTGATCACCAGAATAGCAGACATTACATTCACTAATGTGTATAAACCTCCAGCTGAGCAATGGTCCCCTAATGTTGTCCAACACCAGCCACATCCAGCTGTCTACCTCGGAGATTTTAATGGTCATCATGAACAATGGAGATACACTTCTAGTGATGAGAATAGGGAATCTTTGGTTTCATGGGTTGAGGATCACAACCTCCATCTTATTTATGATGCTAAAGATCTCTGCACTTTTAGATCAGCAGCATGGGGACGAGAGTCTAATCCTGATTTGTGTTTTGTGTCTACTAACAACTGCACTCCCCTACCAGTTACGTGAAAAGTTCTCTGCATCTTTCCTGATAGCAAGCACCGGCCAGTTGTAATAGAGATCGGAATAAAAGTCCCTATTGTTTCAACTACTCCTCAACCACGCTGGAACTTCCGAAAGGTAAATTGGCCTGCCTTTACTGAACAGCTTGATAAGGTATTGGGATGGATTCCCCCAACAAGTGACAACTATGAGAGATTCACAGGTGCCATAATAAGCACACCAAAGAAGTTTATACTTAGGGGTTATTTAAAGGAATATATTCCTGGATGGAGCGAAGCTAGTGAAGAACTGTACCAAGAATTCCAAACAATTGGAGACAAGAACACACTGTCGGCAGTACTGAAGATGGTTTTTCGTGGTTTCCCACACCAGGCAAATGCTGGGGCTGTACCTTAATTAAGGCTACGGCCGCTTCCTTCCCATTCCTATGCCTTTCCTGTCCCTTTGTCGCCATAAGACCTATCTGTGTCAGTGCGACGTAAAGCAAGTAGCAAAATAAAAAAATAAAAAACAGCTGATCAACTGTTACACAGCCTGGACACTGCTCGCCGACAGAAACAGTTGAAAACCTCAACTTCAAACATTCAAGCAGGAAGGCATGGCCCTTGTTAAGGAAATTAGGAGATAGGAGCCGAGTAGCTCGGGACACTATTCCTATAAACCCCAACAAAGTTGCATCTTATATCATGTCAAGTTCAAATGCTCCGAAAGATCGCGACCATACCACTGCAATCAAAAGGGAAATCAGAGCCTTGAAAACAGACAGTCTTGAGGGTAGCAGATTTTCTTATCCATTCTCTCGAGAGGAAGTTGCTACGGCTTTAAAAGATGTAAAATTAGGAAAAGCCCCTGGTTTTGATGGCATTCACTCAGAATTTTTAGTGCATGCTGGGAAGTATGCAATGATCTTGTTATCAAAGTTCTACTCCAGTATCTTAGAAACAGGGTCCATCCCTCGACTTCTGAAACAGACAAAGATCATCGCCATTCTCAAACCAGATAAATCTTGTAAAAATCCTCAAAGCTACCGCCCAATTGCAATTCTGAGTGTGGTTTACAAATTACTGGAGAGACTTCTTTACAACAGAATTGGCTCAGTAGTTCTTAACCATGTACCCATTGAACAAGTGGGCTTTCACCCAAATCAAAGTTGCACAGACCAGGTTCTCTCTCTGACTACACACATTGAAGCTGGTTTTCAAAATCAACTAAAAACCTCAGTTGTGTTCGTGGACCTTACTGCAGCATACGATACAGTATGGAGACAAGGACTTGTCAACAAAGTGCTTCAAGTAATATCTTGCAAGAAATCGCCAAGCTCATCAAAAACATACTTTTAAATAGGAGGTTTCAAGTAATTTTGGGAAACAAGACAAGTAAGGAAAGGATCCTTAATAACGGTCTTCCTCAAGGATCGGTACTAGCACCTCTGCTGTTTAACTTGTATATATCAGACTTACCAAAAACAGCCTCCAAAGCATTTGGTTATGCGGATGACTGGGCATTCGCAATGCAGGGCAAATCTATGGAGAACACTGAAGATATGCTGACAGCTGATCTTGCCACCTTAGATCAGTACTTTCGTAAGTGGAGACTTAGGCCAAGTTTGAGTAAAACTGAAGTCTCATGTTTCCATCTCAAGACAAGCTGGCCCACCGTGAACTTAATGTCAAATTCCAGAATTCCTCACAACAGACACCCAAAATACCTCAGAGTAACCCTTGACAGAACACTGTCCTTCAAGGAACATCTGAAGATGACAAAAGCTAAACTCCAATCACGGAACAATATCATCCACAAACTGTGTGGCACCACCTGGGGTTTTTCTGCTTCGACCTTACGAACTTCATCCCTTGCCCTTGTCTTCTCAACTGCAGAATATTGCTCTCCAGTCTGTCTGAACAGCTGTTACACAAAACTGGTTGACACCCAGATAAATCATACTTTGCGCATTATATCGGGAACCATAAAATCTACCCCCACTTTTTGGCTACCAGTTCTGAGCCATATTCCTCCACCTCACCTACGGAGAAAGAATGCCTTGCTGCGTGAGTACCAGAAACTGTCGAGGAATTCCAATCTGCCAATTCATGGAGATATACCCAACACCTTGAACAACAGACTTCGGTTCAGAATTCCACCAATAACGACTGCCAAAATCCTGGTTGACAAATTCAGCCTGCAGCAGGATTGGATTCAAGACTGGACTTCCATGGCTCCAGCTGAGTATCAGGACTTCCCCTATATTACAAGAATACCAAAAGGATTTGAACTACCTCACAAAACCTGGTCTACCCTCAATCGTATCAGGACAGGCCATGGAATGTGCGCCGACTTCCTCTATAAATGGGGCAAACTTCCCTCCCCGGAATGTAGCTGCGGTGCTACTAAGCAAACAGTTCGTCATATAGTGGAACTGTGTCCCCTGAATGCTTATCAGGGTAACCCAGAAGACTTTCTTGACCCAAATCCTTCTTGTAGTGGGTAATGGCTCTATATATCAAACACCCTTTAAATATTGAACAGTTAACACATCCCATTGCAAAATAAGGACATCGAAAAGTTTACATATCATCTGAGATCTAAATTCACCCTTCCAAACTTAGCTTTATGTCAATCGATAGGTCGAAGTCGTTACCGTGTTGGCGAGCGCGGGAAAGTCTCAGAACTTTGAAGTTGGCGGGATTTTGATGAGATTGTTGTATTGTTACTAAGGTGCAGTGTCCCTGTGATTAGCTGTTTTTGTTGGTAATATAGTGTCTTCAGAAAGTATCCTTTAAATAATAGGTTGTGTTAACATACATACATGTTTATTATTTTTTTGTATTGTGAGTTTTCACCTATCTTCATATTTATTTCTAAAATAAAATACTGTTCGATATTTGACTCCCATTTTATAATATTGAAAGGACATTCAATAAATGAGGTTCATTTAATACAAAAAAAACCCCTTAATATCGAACACCACTGAAATTAAATGGGCTGTTTATGATTTTAATTTGTAGTATTGATTTATTTGGCGCCGAAGTCCAGATTTCTGTGGTCGTGACTGCTGAGGCGTCTGTCTGTAACTTGAGAGGGCCTGAATTTTGAACTTCATCGGGTATAGTCAGATTTCCTTTACGATGTCTTGTGTCTGTTTGATGCCGTACGTTGTTCTAATCACATTATTTAACAATCCTGTCACTATCCAAGGTTTCTCGTCATCATCGGCAAATAAAGTGGCGTCGACAAGAGGGGGTGTGTGGGGGCAGTTACCCCACACTCTTTTAGCCATTTAAAACTAGAAAGCAGAAAATAATTATTTTTGCAGTTCTTGCTTATTTCCTTAACTAGTGCTCAGAGCTTGACTATGGTCAAAATTAAGACGCCCAATGGGGGAATTGTCCCAAAAGCTAAGTTAAACCTGTTGAAAAAAATGAAACGGTGTCAGTATTCATTATTTGCCTTGACTGAAGCTGTTCAACAGGTTAAGTCCGGTATGATGTCGCAAAGGCAGGCATCTAAAACATAGCAGGTCCCTTTAACAACGTTAAACGACAAACTATCTGGACGTCAGAAGATTCAGACTGCCCTTGGGTGGAAGCCATTCCTGAGTTCGCGAGAAGAAGAGGGCATTAGTGAATGGGTAATCAACATGGCTAAGAGAGGATTTCCGTTGAAGAAAAAGAATTTACTTGACACTGTTCAGCAAATTGTGCAGTCATCAGGAAGGAGCACACCGTTTAAGCATGGAAGACCTGGTAAAATGTGGTTCAAATGTTTTATGGGACGGCATCCTTCCCCGTCTCAGAAGGAGGCTGAAACCATTAGCAAGGGCAGGGCTGCTGTCTCGGAAGAGAGAATACGTGGTTGGTTTGCTGAACTGTTGTGCTACCTGGAATCTGAGGATGCAAGTTCAATTATGGAAGACCCAAGGATCTTCAATGCAGATGAGACAAATTTTCTGTTCCATAAGGTTTCAGGAAAGTACCTTGGTGTCAGAGGGGAAGAGCTTCAAATTACGACAACCTCTAAAGAGAAAGAAATTTCTGTGCCAACGGGCGTTGTGCCCTAACAATGACCATCTACAGCAACATACGACTTCAGCAACTTATCAAAGATAGTGTACCTGAGCCTTGGATCTACGAGAAAACTGAAAGTGGCTGGATGAAGGCCCCAACGTTTCTGAACCACCTTCAACACTTTAGGTCATGGCTAATAACTTCCTCCGAAGACCTTAAAAGTAGTTAGTGGGACGTAAAGCAAATAGCTAATAACTTCCTGTTATTTTATTTCTTGATGGACACAGGAGTCACTTATCCCTTCAAGTCAGTGAATATTGTCATGACCATGGAATAATTTTGTACTCCCTTTTCCCTAATGCCACCAATCTTCTGCAACCAGCAGATGTGGGGGTATTTGCACCTCTAAAGAGAGCATGGGAAAATGCTCTTCAAGACGAGAAAATACGAACTCTCAGTGCATCAGTAACCAAGGTAAATTTTGCTCCCATGTTAAAGAAAGTTTGGGATGATTCTGTTAGGCCAGATATTGTGAAAAGCGGCTTTCATAAGTGTGGTCTCTATCCACTAGATCCCAATGCTGTGGACTACACAAAATGTGTTGCAGATATTTTGAAATCTCCAGTGGGAAGGCAACAGCAAGAAAGTGACGAAGGCAGCCCATCGTCCATTTCCACTTCCAATCAGAAGTTAAAGTTTGTGCTTGATGACCTGGAAGTATTCTTGCCTCCTCGCATTCTCAGTAAGTGCAATGACAAACTAAGATGTGATGGAGAAAAACAGAATGATGGTGAACCAGATTTGTATGCTTATTTGAAAAGTGTTACAACTCGGTACAATGCAACATGTGAAACAATATCAAATAATCAGAATGAAACGATGACAGACAGTTCATCAGAAAATGATGGTGATCACGGAAGAGATGATTTCACGCCGAATGATGAACGTTTAGAGGTGTATGTACCTTCTCCCAAGAAAGATCTTCCTGGTGCCATCGTTTTGAGGAGTGGAGTAAAAGTTCACAAGCTGAAAATATTGAATGAGCATGCAATTGCTTCGGAACTTGCTTGCTCACCCACCTCAAGTAGTAGCAAAGATTCTTTCAAAGATTTTCTCAAAGTTTCTCAAGTACCAGAAAAACATCATCAGTTTAGATTAAGGAAAACATACGCGATATCTTCAAAGGAGTACCGGGAAGAATTGAAGAGAAAAAAAAGAAACAAGGAAGTCTAAAGACATGTTCTGCTCTCTGTGGAAGGGAAGAGATAAGAAACTGTTTTTTGTGTTTCTCAGGATATTTTAATGTGTATTATTGCTTCCTCTACTTTTGTGATTTATATTTAAGAATCATTCTATTTTGCTCATGTTATTACAATCATATAATGTCTAAAGTAAAGTGATTTGAAATAAATATTTCTGTTCGGTATTTAAAACCTTATAATACCAATATAAATGGTCCGTTATTGGACATTATAAATTTTCCAGCTAACTCATTCCTGGTTGCCAGCGTTTCACCCCCGTGTGCTAGGTTGGGCTCATCAGTTGGTACCTAGCACACCCACCAAGACGCTGGCTAGTGTATAGCGTGGAGGCCACTGCGTAGGCTACTTAGAGCCACCGGCAGTGCCAATGCACTATGAGAAACTTTGTCCCACTACCAAAAACGGATGCCTGCTTGGCCACCAGATGATATAGATGTTGATTCCCATAGGGAATCTGAAATATTTGTCCCGAATGAGTAAATTTATAATACCAATATAAATGGTCCGTTATTGGATGGTGGGAATCAACATCTATATAATTTAAAACCTTACTGTTCGATATATAAAAATCATGTTCGATAAATAAGACCTCACTGATCGATATATAACGCAGACTATATCGAAATTGTATGTTTTAAACGTCTGAACAAGCCAGTTGCAACCTGGGGATGTTCCGTTAAGGTTTTATAACTATTTCAGAGGTCTGTTCTTCACTGGAAAAAATACGATCAGTAATTCATAGAGATAACCTTAAGTGTTAGATATATAGTGCCACAACCCTAGACTATTTGCAGAGCTTGAAGGTGAAATTTTAACCTACATAGTGTATTGTATATTTAATTTGTGATTGTGTGTTTTTATTTTTAATGTCATATGCTAAATAAATAATACTGCACTTAAGTTGGTAGACTGGCAATCCTGTATCGAAATTTGCTCAGAGAGCATAAAGAACTTGCCATTCTATTGCAATTTCTTTCAATTGTGATGTATATACCCCCCCCCAACTTCTAATTCCCAATTGCCACTACTGCTGAGTCGGTACAATGTAGAACTAGTTTAGGGACTTGAATTACATGGTGTAGTTTCCTGAAATACAACAGATACAAGAAATATGTGGCAAACTTCCTCTTTGCTTGAACATCAGTGAATTTTTCGTTCTGTTATTTCTGTTAGTTGACCACTCATGCACCAGAAATGGAACCAAGCTGCAGGACTTCATTTTAAAATATTTTACACTCTGAGCAAGTTGGCTACATGGTTTGAGCCACATACGTATGAGTTTTTATTCAGGAGATGGTGGTTTCGACCCCAATTTGGCAGTCCTGAAAATAGTTTTCCATGATTTCTCATTTTCACAACAGGCAAATATTGGCTGGAACTGCACCTTAAAGGATATGGTTGCTTCCTTTTCGTTCCTAGCCCTCTCCTATCCCATCATCATCATAAGATCTATCTGAGTCGGTGCAGTGCAAAACCAATAGCAAAATACTGATGGAGAATTGAATCAGAGATACCTGGCTAGTAGTGTGTAGGATTTCATTTCGTCCTGACGGTGGTGATGCGGTGAGACATGGACTCCACAAGATACTAGGAGCAATGGGGAGCCATACTGAGCCATGACTGCCGTAGGGAGATTGTTTGGAACAGAGCTCAGGATGTGAACTCACCTCTCAACAGCATCCCGGATGAGCTCTTTAGGATGACCCTGAAAACCAGGCAAGAATCCTTGTCCTTAGAGTGATCAGTGAACCAGTCAGCCACAATCCGGGAGCAATACACTGGTGAATTGCCTTGCTGTAGATATAGGTCTATCGCAGAGTGGACATTGTCCAACAGAAAGTTCCTATATCGTTCGTCGATGAGGGACATTGACGGGTGTACCAAGGGTTCCATTTTATCCCATGTGAATGGTCCCTATACAGTTACACTTACCTAGCCTATCATAGAGCCATTTTGCTAAAACGCAGCTCTCTCTGCTCATCAATGTATATTTTACAGGTGTATGCGGGACAGTACTAGCATACATACAAGTGTAAATAAGTTTTTAGTGCTTTGAAAATAAGAATAAGGCATATCCTTGGCCAATCACAGCAGATGTTATACAGAAGTTTTGAACTCCCTGTATACATGATCTATGATTGGAGAGAAGCCTGAGGACAAAAACAAAGAGTAAAGTATTTTAAATATATTCTTTCATGGAATGTTTTGAAAAATATGGCATCTTGATGGAATATTTTCCAGATACCATACTGTTCTTAAGTATTTAGTTTTGTAATGTATGTGTGTTCTCTTTCAAAATTACACATACATACATACAGACAGACAGACAGACACACACACACACACACACGCACACGCACACGCACACGCACACACACACACACACACACACACACACACACACACACACACAGAGTGTTCTCCCTAGGACCTTTTTAATGGGCACACCGTCCTGCTGTTTTTACAGACCACCCAGCTGATGTACCCTAGACATATGCTAGTTACATAATGTTAATGCATATTTGAGTCGCTGGGTGCTCCAAATTAAAATGTAAATACTGTAAAACTGTTTATCTAATAATATTCATCATTGTCAGCAAAATTGCATCAATTACATTGAAGTTTAAATGTTTAGCTTGACTATCGCATATGAGCACTCGATTCTACATTACGTTACAAACTTGTAGGGCACTCCGCAGCTAACAGGTGGTAAGCCACGGAGTTACATGATTATGAACAAGCAGTAGAACACTAGTTCAAAACACTCTTATGTCTTGTTCGTGGTAATAACACTAAAATAGTTCAATTTTGCACTTAATGTTTACTTGTCTGATATTACTATGGTCGTCTGAAGAGAAATTGTGTGCATGCGGGTAAGGGATTCGGATGGTAAGCATGACTGCTGCGCATGTGCCAATCTCAAGTCTCAAGGCCTGACTACAAACATCGGTTCCGTCCATGGTAGAAAAGTAAACTCGTGTCCTCATCCCGAGGTGATGCAGCTCTTTTCAGGCACACCCCCATTGGAGGTGAGCTGCATGTACCATTTCAATCACATACCAGCCCTCCTGCCATTCTTAAATTTCTGGCAGTACCGGGAATCGAACCCGGGCCCCCGAGGACGGCAGCTAATCACACTAACCGTTACGCTACAGAGGCGGACCCGTCCATGGTGATTTTTGTGAACTAAGGTGCTGCTGTGAAGTTTCAAATTAGCAGTGCAATTGTGCTCTAGTTACACATTTACTGTACATACTGCACAATGAATGAACAGTTTAATAACGAACACTCATCTTTTTCAGAGAGCTCGCACTGTTTATCACGACTAATGTTTGTAGCTTAGTGTAGTACCTGTTACTCGCGCCGTACCTACAAGCTGCCGCGACTTCTCGTGAGACTTCTACTCATGCCTGCCATCCTGTTGATGAAAATTTCTGGGGAGATCACTGCATACATTATTACCTTTTAAATTGCCTCCACCCAGCTGGAGTATACAGTAAATGGTGAAAGATAGAATGTTAGAGGTCTGTTTCTAAACAATAGAACTGGGATAATGCACGAAATTAAAGAACTGAAAGTTTCAGAGCTAAGGTAGAAAAGTACTCATTATGTTTGATCCACCTGGTTTCTGCTGACACCAACAACTTAAGTAGGAGAAGGCGGATAACAGTGAGGCACTTTTGTTTTGAATTATCATGAAAGTATAATGCAGTCATAAAAATTAAGAATTCATAAAACAAATTCAGTTATTTACTTTTAACTTGGCACACACAGTTCATGGAGGATTACCCTTTGTCATCTTACAGAAGAAAAAAATCCTACTCTGCATCACAAAATTACAATTACTTCACAAGACGGAAGGCTGCATCAGCCGTCGCCCCTTCAAGGACACAGTAGATTTTGTCAACAACAAGATTTCGGGGAAGCTCTTTCAGTAACAGTAAGACAGTAATCAGCTTCAGGGATCCTGAATTAATTGAATTCAAGAGACACTTTTATAAAAATTAGAACAAACAACATTTGCCTTGGAAGGAGCATATGAAGAGAATACCCTTGTAAAATATAGAACAGTGACAAAGGAAAATTATTTTTCAAAAACATTTTATTAGTAGACAAGCAGAATATCATATATCATAGTGAAAAGTGCTGGAAACAAAAACATTTTTTATAACATCTGTTCCAGTGAATAGGTATAGTTTTGAAATAGGCTAAAATAAGTAAATCCATTTCCCTCCCATTTCACCACCCCATTCAACCATCCATATTGATTTTAATTTATTTCAATTTATTAAATTCACATAGATTTTAAGTAAAATAAGGTACTTATTAAGATGTTCTTAAGAAGATAAATACTTTGTAATTTCACCTAAGCATTGTAATACAGCTGAAGATGTTCCGAATGGAGTGAAACGTACTGTATATGATTGATTGATTTGCTTAATGTAAAAATAAGTATCAAAAAGGTGGAAATTTAGTTAGTGATCCATTGTAAATAAGATTTGATACGGGAAATGAAGCTGATTTCTTGTGACCTATCTGTGTCGGTGTGACATAAAGTAAGTTGTAAAAAGAAAACCATCTTCTGGTACTTCTTTTTCCTTCCATGTCACTCGAAATAATATATATAACCAATGTAACCCTACAGGTCCTGCTGCCTTTATCATCTCTGTAGCCACTTCATCCACACCTGATAACTAAATCCTAGTTCGACAACCATTTGAATGAAAATAAATTACTTTTCACAGAAATAATACACTAAAAGTTCAATTTTTCTAAGAGAGACTCTTAAATAAACATTTTTATGGAAATGCTTTCAACTTGTTCACTCAATAAATAATATTTGTCATATTCCCAAATGCTATAAAAATCTAAAATACTATTTTTAAAACAAATTGAATTTCCTATGAAAAATAAAAGCTTATTGCAGTCTTAATCATTACAAAGGAATATTTCACCATGTCAAACGCTTCTTAGTCTGAAGGCCTGCAGTTTACGAGGTGATGCATGGTCAGTGCAACACATTTTCTTAGCCATTATTTTTGGTTTTCTAGACCGGGGTCTCGATCTTGCTGTCAGATAGCTCCTCAGTTGTAATCACATAGGTGAGTGGACCTTGAACCAACCCTCAAGTCCTGGTAAAAATCTCTGAGAGGCAGGTATGCTACTGCTAGACCATGGGGCCGGCATTTCACTATGTATGTAACAATAAATGACTTAACCTTAGAAAATTAGATATCAACAGAAGAACCAATTCCTAAGGAACAGAAAGGTTGCTGTGAAGGGAAACCAAATCATTAACATTATCAGGGTGCAGCCTTAAATGTCTCTCATCGAGTACAAATTTTGCTATAATGAAGATGCAATTGGTGTATGACTTTTGGCTGGAACACAGGGAATTTTCTTTGCTACACGTGCTAGGTTAAGCCTGAGATGCATGCAGTGCAGGTAGTGGACTGAACTGGCCTGTTGTAAGCTCGTGGTTCTAGTTCCACATGTTGGGGAAATAAAGAAATGACTTCCTTATTACCGGTTGCTTTGTGAGCAAGGGAAAGCAAAACAAAGCTCGAGTCATTCTCATGTCTAGACCAAAGATCTCTCAAGAAGTACTACCTCATTGAACTTGAGAATAAGAGAGACTAATAAGAGAGAGAGCCGTATGTAAACAAGTCCTTGTTCTTCCTTTGTCACTGCCAGTACTCACACGAAATAATATGTAGATTACTTCCTTTGTGGTACAAACATTTTAACAAAACAATTATTTCATTAGAGCAGTAACATTCCTCCATCATTGACAGTCATTCTGCTTATTCTTGTATATCGTCATTGCTGGGACAAAACCTCCTATGTGATAATATTTTTGGAGATATACTGACCCGCACCACATACATTATGAAGAGTGAGAATGCCTTGACAATATTCACACAGTATTGCACCTTAGATGACAGAACCTTACCGGCCAAAGTTCTAAGCTAAAATATTTCACATAGGAGGTTTTGTCCCGGCAGCGACGATATGTTCATATAATACACAGTTAATCAACTATTTGTTTCCTTTCCCTTTCCAATACTTAAACTCTCAGTTCAATATAGACTCTGAAACCAACAGTATCTCTCGATTTCTTATAACGTGGAGAAAGTCTTGAACACTAGAACACAATACCTCAAGGAATGTCTGATACGCAGGGTAGATGAGAGCGACATCATAATAGAGGCCCCAATGTAATAATTGATACAATTTTCAATACCGTATCCAGCACAAGAAATACAATTTCTTTGTGATTTGTGTTTAGTTAGTAACTGTACAATGTGTTCTGGAGTTACAGGTGTCTTGCTCTTTCTCTAAGGTAAGTGTTTATTGAAGGAAAGTGTTCTTCTGTTGCATGTTTTTATCTTTCTTATCATTACAAACTAACCAATAAAAAGGCATGTACGTGATGAGCTTCTATATATCCCGTAGCAATTGAATTTTTGTTTTCAAGCCTTTTTTCATTACTTTTTAGTTTTATAAGTTTATGTGTTTTGTATAAAATCATTACCAATTTAACAGCATTCTGTGTGGTCACCTCAGCATGCTCCAGCTTACCTTATTATACCCACATTCTGTTTCTAAATGACAAGTATATTTTAACTCTTTCCGGTCTAACTGCGAGCATAGCTATGCACGCATTCTGGTGGTTACATCGTGTTTGTTCATGTATTAGTTTCGAGAGTATTTAAGCAGATGGCAGTATTATATGTCTAAGCCAGAGAATTTACGATATTTTCGATCAACATGCATCAGTAGGTGTTGTCACTCAGTGACATGGCTTCTCGCGGCAAACATATGCTTGACGAAAGTGATATTTTCGATATTTTATGATATGTTATAAGTTTATATGCAAATGAACATATTATTGACATATGAATTTGAAACAACTTCTTACATTTCATTATGATTGGAGTTCGTTTTACAGCATAGTGCATGTTCCCGCGTATTTCAAATGTGCGTGAATACATAAGATTGTCTACATATTAGTAAAGTTGTCTGTTTAGAAGATTATTTTATCTTTCTCAGAAGTCTTTTGTGGTAAATTGAACAATATTTTTACATTTGAGTAACTTTTGACAAAATTTATCAATTAAAATAAAATTTCATAAGAGCTCCCATTTTCATTGTTGTAATTTTTACTATTATTATTGAAAAATCATTATTTTTATATTGTACTCATTATTATTTTTTTTTTTTTTCAATTGCAATGCACATTTTATATTAGCAAAATAGGGTAAATATAACAGTATTTCAGAAAACTGTACTTGCTTAGTTTTCCGTCAGACCTTTTTTCCATTCGCAGAACATGCTATAATATATAAACAATTTTAAAATCTCAAGTGACAGTTGACATAATACAAACAGCATTTTTCAAAACTAGATGCTCAAACAAGCACAAAGAAAAAAGAATCATGCAAATATCTCCTACAGGTACAGAGATATAATGTTTTAAATATCCTTAAAAATGCCCAGTCCAGAACGTTTGTTAGGGATATTAAGGCCCAGACTGGAATAGTTAAACATAGTTCATTAATCCACTTGTGTATCAAGATCTCCTTAAGGAGAGTCACAATCCAAAACATAAAATACTTACACATTTTTAGATTATCTTCCAGCAACATATTTTACATTTTTATGATAAAGTTTGTGTGTCATTGTTTAGAAACTTGATATAGAAACAAATTTGCTGATGTTTTCTGAGTTATAGTTAAAATTATTCTATTATCATGTGGTTCTGTTGAAACTTCTCTAATTTTTAAATCAGTATACAAGGCTCTGGTTTCCATGCATTCTACTACTGAAGCTTTTCTATTTCATAAATACATTCACAGGGAGGAAGCACAATGTCAGGAACAGCCATCGAATTGTTGTCTTTCTTCATTTTTCTTCTGTGTCGCTCTGGTACGTGTAACGTGTAATCCATTACTCTGTGAATCCTGGCAGCTTATTGCTGTTATAGAGAAGTCATCTGTTTATGTGATGCATATGTTGTTTAGTCTTTATATCAGTGCGCATTTGTCTTGTGTTGAGTAAATGTTACAGCATTAATTAACCTACATGTGCGATTTCTTTCTCCAACATTAATACAGTGATTTATTTACTTTATGGATGAGGCTGAGGAAGAAAGAATAGTAAATTGCACTTAATTTGCAAATTATTTTCTCCCCCCATTTATCTTGAATTTAAAAACTGAGCTAACAAATGTATGTTCTACTATTTCCCCGTTATGCTGTGAACGTAAAAATAAGCTCCTCTAACCCCACACCCAACCCCTAGAGTTCATGAACATATTTCTCAGCGTAGTTTCTTCCCCCTTTTATCTTTAACTTAAATACTGTTTCAGAAATGTATGTGCTGCCGTTTTAACGTGATGCTGTTGAGCAGAGCCATTCAATATGACAACCTTGTGGTCATAACAGCAATACTGTACTGTTTTCTTAACATGGAATGACCTATAGAGTGCAGTGCTTCATTGTCTGAGTATTCATCATAGCCCAGCTGGTGGCCATGATCTGATACTATGGTTAGCTGGTTCGCATCCCGTTGGTCAGAAAAAAATGTCGTCAGAATGTTGGCCGGCAGGGTAGGAGAGGTGGTGGCATACAATTTCTAATCACTAGATTGCATTCCAAAAGCCTAGGTTCAATTTCGAACCTCTCCACATTGTTTGTGTGAGGGCATATGATACTGTTGATGGTAATTCGTCCGTCGGTTGGCAACATTCAGCGTTGAGCAGACTCCTTGGTGTTATGTGACAGGAGTGGGCTTTGTGCTGAGACTGGGTTTTACCCTCTCCCTACTTCATCATCATCATCTTCACACACCCAGATGCGCAGTTCGCTCAATGGTCTCCCTGGAGACCACACACCATCTTAATTTTTTTAACAAAAATTGATAGTATTCAGGTTTAGTTTGCTTATATTTTGTTAATAAAAAATAATTATTGAACTAAATTTGTTTAATTATTTTATTTCAAGAAATACAAACCCTACATCATATGTCAGTGATACATTTTAAAAAATAATTTTAAAAAATAAATTACATTATAAATGAAATGAAAAATGAAAAAAAATGAAAATGAAAGGTCATATTAATGTAGTTGCCAGTTCCACATAAAACTATGATCATAATATCAGCAGCAGTCATGAAAAACTACAACATTCCTTTTGCTGCCCTCCTATTCTATATCAAATACTACGAGCATCTTACATCCTTCACGTATCAGTGTTAAAAGGCGTATGAATGTGAAAAGAGATAGGCCTATGTAAGGTCTCTCCAGAAATGGGAATCTTGTTTCTAAATTTTTCATCTACCTTATGGGGAATTGAACGCAGATGTCCTTCTGGGTAAACCGCCATGGTTACGCAGTCCCTCTACCAACTATGATATCCAAATTCATCACATGTGACAGCTCACTTCATCATAATGTACTTGCATCAGAGGACACTGTGGCAGTTCTACAAACCATGTTAACTGACAACTCCAGACTATATCTCTGTCCACAAAGAGTAACTGGCATAGGATGAAAAAAATAACTCATCTGGCTCCTCATTATGCACACAACTTCTGATGAACATTTCTTTTGTGTATACCTCTGAGAGACACTGAAATTACTCACTTAGATCTGAATGTTTGATAGCCTTACTTTTGCCACCTTTACCTTCTCAGTACCCCAAATCATTTGCTAGTCTTGAGCTCTGGTGTCTTCAACTGGTGATCCTCATCCACCTTGATATGATTTGACAACACTAGTAGCCATCTCTCCTGCATGTGAACAGGAAATGTGAATATTGCATCATGCATGCAGCCTCTTATGTATGAACTTGTCATTTGTAATGTCTGTCAAGTATTTGTATGGTAAAAAATCAAACACAAAGGAGGAATACTGAGCTGCAAGCTGGAGAAGGCAAGGAAAAAAGACAGCAGTCTGATAGGGCAAGATATAGTCCAAATATTTCAATCTTCCCATCAGTGTACTCGTAAAGGAAAAAAATGTAGTAGCGAGGTGGTGTGAAAGTGGAGCCAGGCAAAAGGAGAGCCTGTCTTCCTTCCTTTTTCATAACTTTGTAGTATTTAGTGTGATATTAATTTTGTGATGAACTTGCTTGAGGCATGTCAAAGGATTGTCTGATGTTAGAATACATGTTATTAATTGTGTAGTGATTTGTATGCCTATTCAATTGACTTTAGGATTATGGTGCAGAGAGTTGTTTCCAATCTCTGGAAAGATAAGTTTACATGAGAGATGGATGTTATTTGTCTGTCTACCATACAGAGCAAGAATCAGGGTCATCAGCTCTATGGGGACCCGGTCCCTTCCCTGCCCCACAAGACTAGGCACTTAAGTAAATGTAGATCATGCTTCCAGAGTGGAATTGAAAGGAAATAAAATGAAGGAGAAAGAAATGTATTCATTGTCTGTTTATTTCTTTGGGTATTTCCCTTAACAAGATTACGGGGGTGATGGCAAGGACCCTTTGTTTAAAGTCCCATTAGATCAAGTTGGTAAAGATGGATACCTGTTCTGGCTTTGGAAACACCAAATCTTGCTTACAGGTAGCTATTTTTCAAGAATGATGAATGAGTGTCATTTTCTATAATTGAAAGTTGTTCAGAGCAAGGTTTGTCCAGTGGCGGCCGGTCAGTACGTGCTACCGGGCTCCAGCACGTAGCTTGAAACTGTAAGGAATATTATTTATGTACAGTAAAATTATCCTGGTGCCTTTTCGTTTTGAGTACGATATGAATTTGTGTTTTGTGAAAATCAGGACGAGATCCGTCGAACACCTAGCGCCGTTCTCCCGGGGAACAAGGCTCGTGCTCATGTGAAGTGAGCCCTTGCCTGTAGCCTGGAGGAAGTAATACGCAGGCGCAGCCAAGCTTGCAACACTCCCCCTAGCCGGCGGAGTATACCGTAAACCGGGATCAACTTTCACTGATCCCGTCTATAGTTACTTCCTCTCCCGCAAGGGGGTAGAAGTACTCGATGTCTCCTGCTACCTTGATGTTCACGGCCGACTGGATCCCTCGCTGCGCTCCTTAGCTAGCTAGAGCGACGCATCAAGTCGGCCGTGTGATGTTGAACGTGGTAAGCGAGTCTGCCACTAGAGAGTAGCATCGTCTGGGCTCGAAAGTAAAGCGTAAGCGGAGGCAATTTATCTCACACATGCTTATTAAAATATCCATCTTCCTTTTGTGTCAAAAATAAGGAATTCGTAGGTGAGTCAAAGAATCTTTGAGTGACCATAAATGTGATCCCGCATTACAATGTAATTTACTCTGGTGAAATGAAATAGCGTATGACTTTTAGTGCCGGAAGTATCCGAGGACATGTTCGACTCGCCAGATGCAGGTCTTTTGATTTGACGCCTGTAGGCGACCTGCGAGTCGTGATGAGGATGAAATGATGATGAAGACAACACATACACCCAATGATGGTTAAAATTCCAGACCCAGCCGGGAATTGAACCCGGGATCCCTGTGACCAAAGGCCAGCGCGCTAACCATTTAGCCATGGAGCCGGACATTTACTCTGGTAATAGGGGAGGTCTCAATGAAACAGTCGGCAGCTCTTTCAGTTGCTTTGTGCGGTTTTTAATCTCGCGGTTATATTACTGGTGCGTGTTTTTTCTGTCATTGTGTTAGTGCTCAAGTTTATACGGAGATTTATCAAATTATTTATCCACTGCAGTGTATATAAAGTGAAATTAAATTAGTGTTCTTAGTGGGGATCTATATTCCCACGATTCTATTTGCACTGATGTAAGTTGCGCCATTAGGTTAGTAAAAACAATATTTCTCGAATGGATTATTTATCTCGTAGACAGTTGTCGAAGAATTCATCTGCTTCCAAATTAATGTTGTTTTTGTTTGTTCTGAGTTATAAATTGTGAGAAAAGTTGTATTATTATTATTATTATTATTATTATTATTATTATTATTATTATTATTATTACCAAGTTTGAAGTATGCGTTGTTCATCATGGCAATAGGCAGATTTAAAACAGCGTATTTAGCTTGTTTTTTGTAGCACGTAGGACGATTTTTTCACGAGCCGCCACTGGGTTTGTCTTCAACTCTAGGATCTCAATTGCTGAATTGTTTGCACCAGCTTGATAGTGGTGTGTGGTGTGTGGCCTCTGGAGAGGCCTGGTGCAGGTCTTTTGATTTGTTGCCCATAAGCGACCTGCGCATCATGATCAGGATGAAATTATGATGAAGACGGCACATACTCCCAGTCCCCATGCCAGGGGAATTAACCAGTTGTGGTTAAAATTCCTGACCCTGCCGGGAATCGAACCCAGGACCCCTGTGACCAAAGACGAAACACACTAACCATTTAGCCATGGAGCTGGATACCAACTTGATGCTGTTCTAATACTAACCATCTTCTATTTCACTTATTTCGTTACATTCAAACTTTTGTCCAAGAATCTAAGAAGCATCCAATAGTGATTTTGTCATCATGCATTACTGATTATCTCCTACAAGTCCAACTCCTCATCCACGTCATGAGAGATGGACATCAAGCTGAAGTAGAGGATGGACTGTAAGGGCAATGGGGATTAAATGCCCTGTGACCACTATGGTAGCTGTGAAGGTCCTACAGGAACTCTGAAAAGTGATGGCTAATGGAGCTTTGGTGAAGCCATGTTAGCTGTAGCTGGCCAATGGTGGATTAAGCGTGCTTTCAGAACAAATGCAAATCAAAGAACTCAAGATGACATGATGGCTTACGGCCCAAATCAAGACTCATGTGCCAGATTGGAGCTTTGAATGTTCTAAACTGATGAATAAAACTGAAAAACTAGTTGATATGATGGAAAGGAGGAAAATTCTCTTCATGGGGATGAGTGAAACAAAATGGAAGGAAACAGGAATAAGACATATCTGGCTAGACTATAAACTATACTGGTCTGGAAGTAACTTGGAGTCATGAAATGAAGTGGGCTTTATACATCATAAACATGTAGATGTTTGTAGCCAGATTGAATTTCTCAGTGATAAAATAATTAAAGTGCCAGTAAATTGGAATGAAGATAAATATCATAAAATCCAGGTCTGTGTTCCACAATCAGGATGTTCAAATGAAGAAAAAAAGAAGCCTTCCTGATCAACTTGAAAGAACATATGGATTGTGAAAATTTGATAGTAATGGGAGATTTTAATGCTCAGGTTGGAGCAGACAGACTGGACTATGAATCCTCCCTGGGTCCTTGCAGAGGGCGACAATCTTCTAGATCTGTGTATGAGGAACAGTTTGGTTATGAGTAATTCTTGGTTCAAGAAAAGGAACTCACACAAGATCACAACAATAAATATGGAACTGTAATTGATTACATACTCATTGACCGAGAAGTTTGGAAGGTTGCAACTGATGTCAGAATAATCCCTAGTGAAAGTTTGTATGGATAGCACATGCTGTTGGTATCAGATATCACAAAGAGGAGACCTCCTAAAGTCCTCAACCAAAGAACAGCAAACATAAAAACTTGGAGATGTTCAGAAGATGTTACTAAAAGAAAATCTGAGATCTACAAATGAGGAATGGGACAACCTGAGGAGAGCATTGGTGAAGGCAACTGAGAGAGTATATGAATGGCAGAGCCAAATGAGGAAATTCAAAGAAACAGCATGGTGGAATGATGAAGTAAAAGCTACTGTCAAAACTAGAAATGATGCAAGAAGAACTTTGTACCAAGCCAGAATGTGAGGAAATCCAAGTGAAACTGAAGATAAACTATAATTTTACAGAGAAAAGAAAAATTACAGGTCAAAAGAATAGTTGACGTAGAGAAACAGAAATGCAAAGAAGATCTTGCAAACAGAATAGGGCAAGACAAACACAAGAAGTTCCTTCATAGCATTGTTAAAAACAAAAGAAATGGTAATAGTACTGTCAACACAGTATAGCTTCCAAATGGAGAGGTGACTAGATATGAAAATGAAATATTTCACAAGTTCAGTTGATATTTCAATCACTTACTGAATTACAATACAATTGACGACCCACAAACTGACCCTCCATACTCTATAAACTCAGGACATCGCTACAGTAGCTGTGAAGGGCCTACAGAAACCCTGAAAGGTGATGGCTAATGGGGCTCTGTTGAAGTCGTGTTAGCCATAGTTGGCCAGTGGTGTAGGAAGTTTGACCTGGCTAGAAGTGGATACAGCAATATGTAAAATGAAAAACAACACGTCTACAGGACTGGATGAGCTCAAGCTCAGTGTGGACATGATCAAAACACTTGGACCACGAACCTACTATGCTGGCATAGCAGGAAGAGAGGTGATACTCCCACGTGGCGCGTCCCAGGTTGTAGATAGGGCGATCCTAATCAGCTTGCCAGCGGACTTGAGTGAAATAAAATAGCTCTCACAGACCAAACACACAACCCCCTGTGCGTGGGGGATGCAGACGAAGAATACACCCATGGTATCCCCTGCCTGTCGTAAGAGGTGACTAAAAGGGGCAACCAAGGGATGATGATATTAGATCCATGTGATTACTTGTGATGAGTATCATTATGTGTGAAACACCATGGTTCGACATTACTTGCGACTAGTACCTACCATTACAAGTGATAAATATCATTTTTGATCAGTATTGATATTTGATTGAAATAACAACAATAATTTATTAATTTGTCCACCTAATCAATACAATAAATCTTGTCTTTGTTAAATTACATTGACATGTTAATTAAAATGATACATGTTTTGCCTCACATACAGGCATCATCAGCCATGGGTTTAACCTTGAAATAAAATCAGGCACCTGATTTACATATAAATAAGATAAAACCAATTTATAAAAAGCCTTGAAGAGACTTGAAAGAAAATTAACATATGGTAAAAGACCAGTACAATGTTGATTTTAAAAACAATGTTATGAGTGAGAAGTTTACAATTGGTGAAAGTATTTACAATAGTAACATTGAAAGACTATTAGTATAAGTAAAATGAATAAAGCGACAGTTTGTTGTAGACAAGTAATAAAATTGCTGTAAAATAATGTTGACCAACTAGCGGTTGGAACTAGATAATAATGTGATTGATGATTGGAATCGTATTGACCATATCTCAACGTTATTTTATTCAACATTATGTTTTAAAAATGATTCCGATCGTCAGTCACATTATTATCTAGTTCCAAACGCTAGTTGGTCAACATTATTTTACAGCAATTTTACTAGGTACTTGTCTGCAACAAACTGCCGCTTTATTCATTTTACTTATACTAATAGTCTTTCAATGTTACTATTGTAAATACTTTCACCAATTGTAAACTTCTCACTCATAACATTGTTTTTAAAACCAACATTGTACTGGTCTTTTACCATATGTTAATTTTCTTTCAAGTCTCTTCAAGGCTTTTTATAAATTGGTTTTATCTTATTTATATGTAAATCAGGTGCCTGATTTTATTTCAAGGTTAAACCCATGGCTGATGATGCCTGTATGTAAGGCGAAACATCTATCATTTTAATTAACATGTCAATGTAATTTAACAAAGACAAGATTTATTGTATTGATTGGATGGACAAATTAATAAATTATTATTATTTTAGTACCTACCACTTTGCGAGGAAAACCATGGATCTATGTTACATAGAAGCAGTACCGTTATGCGAGAAACACAACAGGTCTGGGCGTTTTTTGTGATGTCATCGTGTGCATTCCACCGGTCGGTTCCACTGTGTTCAGAATGGGTCTGCGTTACGTATGAGTAGTGCCACCTCCTAAGGAACATCATGGGTCTACGTTGCCTGTGGTTAGCACCACTTTGTGGGAAAAACCACGGGTTTTACTGGCCCCCATGTTAAGTACCACTGTGATGAAAACCATGGGTCTGTGTTATCTGAGAGTAATATCATTATCTCAGGACCACTGTGGGTTTGTGTTGCCTGAGGTCACTGTAATGTGTGATACACCATGGGTCTGCATTACCTATGATTGGTAGCACCATGTGAGCAACACCATGAGTATACGTGGCCTGTGATTAGTTCCACTAAGTGATGAACTCCAGAGGAATACCAGCATCCACGATTAGTCCCACTATGTGAGGAACAACATGGTTCTGCATTGCTTGTGAGTAGTACCCTTATGTGCGAAACACCATAGGTTTGTGGTACCTGTGAGTGGTGCCATTGTGTGTGGCATACCATGGGTCTACATTACCTGTGACTAGTACCCCCATGCTAGAAACACCATGAGCCTATGTTACCTGTGATTAGTACCACTATACGAGGAACACCATGGTGATTAGTACCATTATGAGGGGGTGGTGACCTGGATTTTGGACCCCTTTAGATAAGTATCATCCCAGTACTTACAGCATTGTGAATTGGATCCACTGATTGTTTTTTTTTTCACGGTCATTTTTTCATCGTCATTCGTTTTAGACTCTAGTCAATGGATACATTTTGAAGTTTTAATTTTCATTCTGTTCACCTCATACCATTAGGACTGATAACCTAGCTGTTAGGGCTCTATAAACAACAAACATCATTATCATTATCATCATCATCATCATCATCATCATCATCATCATCAAAACACTTGGAGAATCTGGAATCTGGTGGTTTACAGGGCACTAAATCAAATTTGAGAAGAAAATGAAATCCGCAGTGACTGGTAGCAAGGCGTGATGATTCCACT